>NW_008627920.1:115611-185192 GCF_000691845.1 Merops nubicus | reverse complement strand
TTCCCTCAAGACTGATCAACTAAAGGTATTTTCATTAAAGGTAGTTTTTGTAGATATGTGCATATAGAAGGAATATCTCTTTGAGGAAACTAAGGTGGTTGTGGGTGCCTGCTCTTACATGTGTAGTTGTATCACTACCTCTGCCTCCTTTGAGTGAAAACACCACTGGCATTAAGCTGGTTATAAAATTGTAACTGATCAAGTTTAGTATTACTTCTAACTAATGCATGAGGTTTATATTAAAATTATTTATTAATATAAGCTCATTTTGTTCTCTGTCCTGGAGCTTATAGATCTGCTTTATAGATATGAAGCAAATATTTACATTTTTTCTTTTTGAAGAAAGAAAGAGGTCATGCTGATGGATACACAGCAGCTCACTCTAGGGTGCTGAAACTGGGATGGAAGAACATGAAGATTTCTCTGCTTGTGTTTGTGCAGTAGCCACAGTCCAGTCTGGTGCATGAGAGGGTTACCTGGGTAATAAAGACTCTGTGGCAAAAAGTCTCTGCAGTGTGAGTTTATAAAGCCTGAAGATGCAGCCTGAAGCAATCTGTTATTCTCAGACTGAATATAAATGAGGCTTCAGGATGGGGGGAAAGGGCACAACACACTCTCAAGAAATAATTCTGTAATATGTTTTTATCAGTAGAAAAGCTTAAGAAAGTTCCTGTTGTGGGCAGGTAATTCCTACTTCTGCATTTCATTACTCCACTGTCCTCATTGTCCTGTGGCATTACTGCAACAATGCTGGACTACTTTTGAAGTTTTTCTGCCCATCTTTTTTTCAGCTTATATCCTTTCTTGAACTATCTAACCTGTTTTACAGATTCCACACATATTATCGAGTTCTCCACAGGATTCTAAAATACTGTAGGTAAAGAATGACACTTTTTCTTCCAGTCTTCTTTTTTTAAGAATTTTTTTTTTTCTTTTTTTATCCTGATGTAATTTAAATGGTCATAATTATAGTGTGACCTCATAGCATGAGATGCATACAATGACAGTTCTGTGTAGGGGTGAGTAAGCAGTGAGCACCATGGTACTTGATTCTTTCACTAGGGAAAATATATGTGATTGTGGGGTAGATTTAGTCAAAGTTACACTACCCTGCTTGAGGAAAAATAGTAATCAAGTGTGACTGTGACTAACGGAATAATTGGATGGATAATTGAATTAGTTTCTAAAGGTGATTGCTACAAGAATGGTAAGTTCTTAGTGGTGAGAAAATAACTTTCTATTAAAAATAAAATCTTTTCTATAAACCTGCTCAGATAATCCCACTACCATCCTAGTATGTACATGTTGATTTTAATGTGTTTATGATTATCTTTTATACTACTACATTACTAAAATCACATCTAGTATGACAAGATCAGAGCAACTAGTCTAATGAGTTGCAGAGAACTGAAGTAACCAATGCATAGACCACAGATGTTAATTTTAGCAATCTGATTTTTTTTTTTCCATATGCTATTTGCCCAGCTGCAGGTGTGTAGTGTGATTCACCATAAGTTAGCAGATAGAGAAGGATTATTAAATCAGTTTGATTTTTACAGGATACTACCTGCAATTCGATATACATACTCAAGGCTTGTGCTTTTGCATGCTCATCTCTTCTCCATTTGAGAAGTTATCCCAGTGTATTCTATGCAGCTTTTTGGAAACAAAAAAAACAAAAGACAATCTAGCAAAAAGTGTAACTGGTATGAGGGATTACAAAAGGACACTTCTGTATCTACTCGATACAAGAAGAGCTGCCTCTGACAGGCTTATCTTCTCCAGTTGGCAGTTTGGCACTTTACATGGCAGATAATCTATGCAGATACTGATCCAGCAAATTCATCTGTCTTAATATACTGAAAATCTACAGATGTATGCCCATAAATCAGTTAACTCATATTAAAGACTTAAGACTGGAATATTCAGTGCCGAGTGTGTTCTACAGTCTTTAGCCAACATTGTTTAAATATGCATCCATTTTATTAACTATAACTAAAGTATGTTGTGTAAAACCCAGAATCAATATTCTCTGTATTGCCCCCAAATATTACAGTTTTGTCAGTTCAGTTGAGAATATGTAGCAGACATGGGAATTCTCCTGTTGTCTGACTATTATTCAACTTAGCATGGAACTAAATTTCAAAGTATTATTTTAAACTAAAAAATATATAATTATTAAAATGTCTTTGCTAAATTAAAAATTAGTTGGGCTGTTACAGTGATTTCAGTAGAAAGTAAATGTTGTGGTCATCTTTTCCTCCAGTTTCCTATCTTAAAAGAGGGACGTCAGATCTTTTTGTCAATTCAACATTTCCTTCTACTTCAATTACATTTTCTAAAGAAAGATATAGCCTAGAAGCTGATGAAACCTAACACTGACACACCATTATTCTTCTCTCTTCACTCCAATTAAAAAGTTCCATCAAAGGCAAGTTATTGCTTTTGTTTCTGTTATTCATTTTTTTTCAGTTATTCTGTTATTAATAAGGTTAATAAAGATAATAGTATTTGTATCTTTGTATGTAGCATAATGTTCAAGTTAATTTTGGAAGCAGAGACCCTTATTGTGAGTATATTCATATGACTATCACCTGGGCTATGAAAACAAGTTTGCTTTAGTTCCTTCATCTCAAATCCAGATCTCGTGAAAGAAGGAACTTGTACGTCCAGTCAGAAATTATTATCCATAGGTCTTCAGTACACAGTGCTATCAGGAAAGAAAGAAAATTTCTTGCATGGGACAATGTGGCTGGACTTCTTCAGGAGCAAGCAGAGGACTTGGAGCATTTGTCTAATTCCTCTATGTTCCCTTGCTGCAGAGGGATGGAAATTACACCATCTTTAGTACAGAAACCCAAAGGCAAGTCTTTTGTCTGTGGCAAAAAAATAAGAGGACAGATTCCTTTCCTAGTGGCAAAGTGATGGTTACAAAATCATCCATGGTCCTTTTTGGTTTTCTGTTACACATATGTAGTATCAATACTGTGTGTATATATAAAATCTATGGGATTTTATCCTTTCCCACTTTTTTCATCTCCAAGTTCTTTTATGCCATGGTAATTACTGTTCTATCTTTCACTTCTGTGACATGTCTATGCATTATCTGTCACTTTCTGAGCCTGCAGTTGTTACACATTATTAAGGTAAATGGTTTAACTGACAACTTAATAGCAATTTTCCTCACTAGTGACATAGGTCCTTGTTCCATGTTGGTAGAAAACAATATAAGTGGACAAGTTTGTTCTCTATGTTTTATAATCTTACATATCTGGAAGAAAATCTGTGCTACTCTTAGTTCAAGTAGTGATAGATTAGTTTTTCTATCTGCTTAATGTACAAAAGAAAGTCAGGTCATGTCAAACGGGCACTGCCCTGAGGGGCTCAGCTGTGCCCGTGATGAGGCGGTTGAGGAACCAGCCGGAACTGGCGGGAACCGGCTCTGGCCGGCCCAGGGCAGTCCCCCTGCGCCCAGCTCTTTCCCGCCTACACCCAACGTATTTACCTATTATTTTTTAATATATTGCTAATACAAAAGCAATATTGAGCTTCTTCAAGGATTCGAATGGAAGGTGAAGTATTGTGGCCCCACAATTCCTAGCAGCGTCCCTGCTGTGTCTTCCTTGGGAAGCTTTTGCCACACTTCAGTTTATGAAGGTAAGGTAATAATGAATTTTGGTGCACTGTTTTTAATTTATTTTAATTTTTTTCCCCCCGTTATACAGTAAACTGCTGCTTTGGGAAGTATTTCTTTAAAGGCTAAATATCAGCTTCAGACTTGAATGTGAGGTACATGGGGCAAGCAAAGAGGTCAGGAGGAAAGGTGCCAGTTCTTTGATGTTTGTTTTTTAAGTAGAATTTTCAAAGTTTAACCTCCAATAGCTTTTTATTTAAAATATTTATATCATGTCACTTAAGTATAAATTATGAATTCTTCATAGTGCTTTGGAATTTTGAGAGATGTAGTTAAGGGCCTTGAGAACACCTCTGAGCAATTAAAGATCTTCAAAATGAAGGCCAGGCAGTTGGTTACCCCTGAGTTGTGACAGCACCTTGGGGTGCCCGCAGCTGAGGGCTGTGAGGCAGCTGAGGTTTGCTTTTCTTGCAGAGTTTCTTTTTTCTTGTCCAGATTTTGCCTCTTTGGAAACAGAATTAGCTGCAGGCCACATTAAGAGTTATACTCCCCTCAGGCTTGGCTGCCAAATTTTATTCTGTTGTCAAATCCACATTAGGTAGAAGCATTTGGTCTGGTCGGTTGCATGCTTGTTTCTGTTGAGCTTAGAGAGTGTCTCCTTGATTTGGAGGTCTTGAGTCCATACTACTGCTGTCACCTGACAGAACTGTGACTGTGAAAGTTGGGAGGTGGTTTAGAGACTTCTTCTGCCTTTGACTTGTGCTTCCCTGTCGATGCATAAGAGACCCGTGAGTACTTGTGGTTTCATTGCAAAGTCAGACAGATGCTAAAGCTTTGACTTGGTAGTGGAGTGGATTTGGAGCATTCATAAATGCAGTTACAGCTCAAGTGTTTTCTTTTGAATGTTGTGAATTGTATAATGTAGTCTGAAGATGGCAATATACTCTTAATTAGCATCATTTAGGAGCATATTTATTCATAAAATAGGGATCATACTGTTCACTTTAGCATCTACCATGAGACTGCTTAGTGTGTTCTCTGCAGTGCAAGTTTAATATGATACAATCACTTTTATATATCTGTGTTCTGAGAAGTGTCTGAAAGGCGAGGGAAAGACTTGTAAAAAGTTCTGTTCCAGCTGCATACAGCCCCTTGTTATAACGCTGTTCCAGATGAAGATTGATGAGACATTTTAAAAGCATAAACCATACTCGTCCATTTTCTTTTTCCAGCGTAGCCCTGAATATGCTTCAGCCTGATCTATCTGAATGTGCACCACTCCTTGTGGAGCAGAAATTTGTGTTGATATATTGTGACTATTATATAAAATTATGCCAAATAAATGAAAATACTGATGTAAAAAGTATGAAAGAGAAGGTAAGTATACTTCGATCAATATCAAAGGCAGACAAGGATGTATGAACACAAACACTGGCAGGTGTGCAGGAAAAAAAGCTTGCTGTTTACCATCAAAAAGTTACATAGGCAACAGGAAAAGAAACAAAATCACTCCAACACCTGAATCTTACAAGATTTGTAAGTTGCTATGTAATTGCTTTGTTTGAGCACTGATGAATAAGGAGCACAGTGTGCCCCATACAACCAGTCCTTCAAGATTCATTGCAGTGCTCCTGGATTTCTGTGTACCGGTCTCTCTGCTAGCAAAACGTTCTGCTATGAATGATACTGTGAATCTTTTTGAATTTTTTTGAAGTTTGGTTTTGTACCTTGTCTCAGCCATGTGCTGTTAGTCATTATCTCTGGTCTAAAAGGGATTTTTACTTTAATTTGGGTTCAGAAGAAAACCCTGGTTGCTCATTTTGGTTAGTGCTCATGCCTAGGCTGTTACTGGGAGTAGTTTCCAACCACTTCATAAATGTGCATGCTGATTAGAATTTTTATTTTTCATCATAATCTAGTAATGTAGGGATAATGCAAGTAATAACCCATACTTAATGATTTTGTGTCCAAGGACTAAAAGAATTACTGTAATATATTAGTAACAAATTCTGGGAAAGAATTGTAAATCCCTTTCCTTGTGCATTCTTACTAGAGATATGTATGTTGTTTGTCTGTCTGCCAAAGGAAGGGCCTGTACAAAGAAAATAATTAAATGAACATACCTGATTCCTGATGCTGCTGTCTTCTGAAGAGAAAGCAGCTGATGCCATGCTCTTGCTCAATCTGCAGAATGCATGTGGAACAAGGTGGCAGTCTGTTTTGAAGGCACACAGCAGAAACTGGGTGCCTGGGGTGAAGGTTCATGGGGACTGCTTCCCATTAGCGTTTCTTTTGCAAACAACACATGTTGACCATGAGATAAAACCAGAAGTAGTATCAGAAGCTGGAAGAACACAAATTGAATTTTCAGATTAATTTAGACATAGTCTTGGAGTCTCACTGGGGTTACTTCATCAAAGTTTTTTTCAGTCCTGTCTCCTAGCTGTATGAAAACATGACTGGGGCTGGTATGTTGGCCCAAAATTAGAGTAATCTCATTGGAGTCTGTGATGCTGCTTCACGTTGCTGGATGCTTGGGCAGTAGTGCTGACTTACAGTGGTTTCAAGTGTCTGTGAAATTCTGACTTGCATGGGGTTGCTCTTCCTGCTTCTGGAAAAAAAGTTTAGTAATGAACTTGGCCAAAACGTTCCTGTAGAGGATATAACTGTTTTGAAAGCAAATAAACAAACAAAAAACCCACCACGCACATCCCCCCTCCAAAAAACCCCAAAACCAAAAAACAACAAACCAAAAACATCCCAAGAGACCTCCATAAGTAATCTTTACAGACGAATCCTTCCTTTTTTCCCCATTGTTAAAGCCAATGGTTACAACTGATTTGAGATGACATTCGCTTTCAGCCTTCAAACCGATTTTTTGGACAGTGTCTTTCAGTCAGTCGCAGCAAAGACGAAAAGCTGCTGGTGCAGAAAGGATGACCTGCCTTTTCCCTCAGTCCTCCCTTAGTTCTCAGAATCTGCAGGTGACTGGTGGATCCCTCCACCAAAAAGGTGCTACCTTTGCACCGTGTCACCTGCACATTTATATGCCAGTGTCACCTCATGGTGTTACAAAGGGAGATAAGTTTCCTCTGGCACTGCTTTCCCTGCAAGTGTATCGGGCATGACCCAATGTGACCATGCACTTGCACCTTACTTGCTCGACCTACTCCTCAAGGACTGAAGCTCATGGTGACTGAAGGAATGGTGACTGCTGAAAGACTATCCTGTTAACATATCTGAACAGGCTCTATTTGAACAGTGCTTAACAAATAAAACCCACCCAAGCAACTTTTTTTTTTTTCACAATGAAGATAAAAAATCCAACCAGCAACAGTTCACCCAATCCTAGATTGCAAAATGTGGACAGACTCTAAACAGAGAGGGGTTGTGATCAAAGGGAGGAATGTGGAAAGCAGCTGAGAGAACTTTGTGGGGAGATTTTAACTTGATGCACCAAGCTGCAAGTTTTAATTAGTTCAGGATTTGATTCACAACTGAACACCAAGTCCCTGCCTTGGACACAAAAGATAACTTTGCCAGAGTTATGTGGCAAAATCCTGGGGCAAAAGATGGGGCATGAGAACTTTCAGCCATTCGATTGTTATCTAGCACTGTACGTATGCCAAATCTTTGAGCTTATAGTGTCTAGAGATTTGTTGTCACCTTTAAATCAGTTGCTTAAACTCTTGGGTTTTTACTTTTTCTCTAGTGAGCATGTGATCTGGACAATCACCTAAGCGTTTTATTTTTCGTTAATTTTTAATTTTAGCAAAGAGCAGTGAAAGGGAGAATTATTATTGCTGGTGTGAGGTAGGAGAGAGCAGATGAGCTGTTAGCATGGCTCTTATTTTTGGTAGTGTTTAAGTAGCAAGGGCTGTACCTAGGAAATTCATTACTTTTTTTCTGCATTCCTCCTCAGAATGATATAAACACAGGGCCCATGTGTTTTTACCACTTTGTTATGCAAATGTGCTGTGTAGTATCAGTGCTAAGATTGATGAAAATATGTGCAGCATTTGTTAGGGCAGCTTGCTTGTCATCGTCTCCCTCTGTCATCTGCATCTTGTTAAAATGTATGAACACATTTGATATATTTGAATAATCTCCTCTGATGTGTGTCTGTGAGAGGCAGCGGCTCCGAAGCCTTGCTCCTGTAAGGTCTCCCATATGTGAGCCCTGCTGTTTGCCCTCCCTGATCCCAGGGAGCTGGTTCCAAGCTCTGATCAGACCCTGCAGGGACTAGGAACGGTGAGGTGCTGTTACTGTTGATACGTTCACATTGGCATCCTTGATGTAAAGAAACTCAAAGTTTTGCCTTGAAAAAGAAGATACTTTTGAGAGGTTACAAAGCCCTGCTCTAGATTACGTGTCCCTTTTGATTGTAGCTTTTTTTTCTCTTTTTGTGTTTGGGGACTACTGATACATGAGCTAAATCAAATAGAAGTGGTCCCCTTTTGCCCCTTCTTGCTGAACCATAGCAGTCCTTTGACCTTCACCAAGCAGGTGTCTTCAGTTGCTTTAAACATGAAGTGAATTGAGCTTGTAGATTCTATAACTAATACAAATTCTGTAGAATTCCTTTCTTTCTAAAGCTTAGTGTTTTTTCCTCATTTAGTCTAATTTCCTAGGGGAAAAATGCAGATGTAATTTTTCATTCTGTTTAGGAAACATGGACTACCTTAAACTGTGATCCTGTTTTGGTTTGTTTTTGTTGTGTTGGTTATTTTTTTTTTTCCTGTTTGTTTGGTTTTTTTAATCTGTGCTATAACAGTAAAGGTTGATGAGCAGTGTTGAAGATGTGCTGACATAAATGCAGCCAGTTGCCAAATGGCTACATCAGCCTTGTTAAATGTGTGTTTACGTGATGATGTGGTATCATTTCTGCATTTATGTCGCTGCAGGCACTTCCCTGGCTTCTCAAGCTTGATACAAACATTCAATTAACTCTGCTGTTTCTTGTTGTATTTTTATATATAACAATTTTAGTATTTTTAAGTGTTGCTGTCAAATTACTGTGCATGGATCTTGAATGGATAAAGTTTCAAAATCATCAAAAACTTGGAGTTAAATGTGTTGGGCTTTTTTTTTATTATTTGTGAGAGACTCTGGGCTGTTACAAGTATGATTCTAGTCCAGATAAAACTTGTAAGCGTTGCATACTTCAGCTGAGGACATATTCAGAGGTTTCAGCCTTTGCGCAGGGAGTAGTACATGTAGAGTGAAGCCTTTAGGACTTTTTGTTTATTTACAAAATGCAAATAAATAAAATTTATAACTGTGATTTGCTTCATTCTTTCTCTTATCCTTTCAAGCAAGAGTGTCTCCAAACTGGGCGATGAACAACAGTTAGTGTGGACCTCTGAAAAATACTAATGTTAGTGGCTCACCATTTATGATATGGTGTTATTTCCACATTGCTGTAGCTGCAGGGAGTTTCTTCTATATTGCAGCTTATTTGTTCCACAGAGGTCTAGACTCTTGTCAGGAAAGCCTGAGTATCTGGTGGGTGCCCACCATTTTACTTTTGTCATGACCTCCCTGTTCACATAAACTAATAGAAAAGGTTCTTACAAGGCTGGTGAGTTAATGGATTGTCATAATGATTTCTCTTTTATTGTTTCCCAGCATATTTGCTCATCCGTTGATACGGTTAAGCTGTGGTCATCACAGAGCTTCATGTTATCCTGTAGTAGTTTGTACTGAGGTATATTTTCTGTGTGCTTGCCTTTGAACTGTACTCGCTTGGTCCATGTGTTTTATACTTAACACAGCATAAGCCTGTTCTTGAGGGTGTTAAAAGCAAGATCAGACCAATTTTCTATTATCAACTCGGATTTTGTGAGGGCAAAGTGTCCTTTGAATATATCATTGAACGTGCAATCAATGGATGAAAGATTCTGATTATCAGTAATTATTTCTGAGGAAAGGAGCCTCAGAAGAAGAGTATCCAGACAGCTCTTACTTGAAATTGATATGTAGAAACTGTCTGGAGTTGTTGCTTTAGGAAGCCCAGGAAAAAAAAGTCCTCCTTTATGTTCCCACCTTTTCAAGTAATCATTGGTTATCACCAGAGTGACCTTTTGAAATAATGATTTCAAAAGGTCAAATAATTTAACAAATGTAGATTTCACAGAGAAATCATCAAGATCTGAAATACTGGGAAAAATTTAAGTCAAAGTTTATTTCATGAAGGTATGTCCAGGAGCTTTAACCTTTTCTCCAGATATCATAGCAATGATTTATGTAGTTGTATATTTTTATGCCCAAACTAGTTTTTCAATCAGGTTGTAAGAAATATCAGAAATGTGACTTCAGTCAAATGTTCCTTTGACAGCAGCCACTACAGTTAATTTAACAACATAAGCTGTCGACTTTTGGGTTCTTTTTTCTTCCAAATGGAAACTTGGCTGAAATCTCCTTTCAAAATTCTGTTGCTTGCTCAGAATCAGATATTATGTGCATAATGAGGGGTAAAACTGACAGGACGTGTCTGTCACCAGAGTAATGAATATCAAATGATCGGTTGGAAGTGAATGAACTGTAAAATATATAATTATCATTCATTGTTCCATACCTTTTGCAATAAAAAGCATGAAATGAAATTTGCAATAAAATATGTCCCATCTGCAACATTGTAGGACAAAAGCTGATATGTCACGGGTCAAAATCAATCTTACTTATTAGCAATTCATGGAAGTAGCTGATAATTAAGGACAAAGTGATGAAGCTGAGAAAAACATTTGGTTCTTAGATATGAGACTTAACCAATTAACTTAAAAAGCCCAAACTGTAGAATTTGTACTTTTTTTTCCTTCTGTCATTTCTGTCGACAGACAAGTTTTTCTACACTGGCCAAAGCCCTGGAAACTTTTCACAGCAGGTAGCAGCAGTTAAGAATTGATCTGTGTAGTTATCAAGGAACACTAATAGGTAATGAACTGTTTTCATTGGCATAGCTGTTTTTTACATTAGGAAGATAGAAATGAATGTTGAATGAATTTACAGAAATAAAGAGAATATCTTATGCAAGCACTCGTGTCAAGCTGCTCTGAGCATTAATGTGTTAATCTAGTGTTTTTAATACCCTTTTTTGAGGAAATAAGTATTGTATTGCGTCCATTCTTTCAGAGCTTTTCAAAATTAGATATTTTCTCTGAGACATGCATTTTGGTTTTGCTGTAGAAATACAGCTGAGTTGTCAACTTCTAGACAACATGAACACAAAGGGACTGTGGTGCCTGAGGGCTGGATTTCCTGTGTGTCTAATCATTGATTATTTTTCTCGGCTCAGTAGTCCTCACAACCCATAGCACAATGTGATGTTTTCTATCAAGATTCAAAACAGCAGTTTTCCATCATTATTTTATTTTCCTTTACTTGCTGTCAGCAGCCCATAACTCATGGACAACATGTGACTTTCATGGAGTTCAGGAGACTCCTGTTCTCCGAGTACATGTATCATCTGACACAGGGCTGTGCTAGAAGAGGAGGAGGAGGTGGCTAATCTTGATGCCTGCTGCTGGGAAGAAGTGCAAAGTAGGAATCACTGTAGCAGATGTCACTTGGTTGCCATGCAAGTGAGTTGAAACATTCCATCCTGCAGCAGAGAAAAGGAACCTGCTGGCTTTGTCATCTCCCATCTGTGACCCAGTTACAGACTTCCTGTGCATTTTAATGATGAGAAGGGTTTACCAGGTAGTTTTATACAGTCAGGAAGATTGGTCAGTCTTGCTGTAGTTTTTTCTTTATTGTGAGACTCTGTTTACAGTGTATAAAAAGTCTAAAATCATTTTGGCAGTATCCCAGTAGGACAGAAACATAGGAACTAGTCTTTTCTGATGGAGAAAAAACTCAAAAAGAGAAACCTTTGAGTAACATTTGTGTTTGTATCTGAAAGGCTACAAAGAGCCCAGAATGCTGGCTTCAGTTCTGCCAAAAGGACAGAGGGAGAGGAAAGGTAACCTGTATATTTGAGTGATCTCTAGGTTTCTTTCCTGTATTCAGGTATCTCCTTCCTCACTTGTTCAGATGATAGTGAGAGGGACAGTTCTACAGGGAGGTTACTTGGAGTACTGCTGGGAAGCTGTCATAAGTCACTGTGGGAGTTGACTGATTTCTCTTCTTCCTAAAGAGCCTGAGACCTCAAAAGTCTCTTGACACTGTGGTTGGAGCTGCATGGGGACAGGAATGTTTGTTGGAGCAATGTCATGGTCCAGCTCTGACAGGAGCAGGGCTCAGCACTTGGTAATTCTAACTGCTAATACAGGCAAGTTCTGCCACCTTTTCACTCTGAGCACCAGCTGTACTCAAAATGTATTATTTATATACATAAATGGGGGTTTGAGGAGGGAATATTTGCTAAGGTATCCATTGTATTTTAAAACTAGTCTGTTAGCAAGCTAATTTCTATGTAAATAGACTGATCTGTTTCAAATCATCTAGAAATTAGGAGACAGTGAGGATGTTGAAGGGAGAGAAGAGAAAAATAGGAGACCATTTTCAGGTTAAATGCAGAAGAGAGAGATGAAAGTTTTGAGGAGAGAATAAACCATTCAGGGAGGATGAGTGATAACTTTAGGTTTAAATATGTAGAAAATGAAGTGAGAGAAAGATTACCTTGGAAAAAAAATAAAGGCTGCATTGATAATGAGGAGCATAAAAGACAAATTAAACATTGTGCTATAAAGTCAGAGCTGCTTATAATCAGAAACAGACTCAATGCTTAAAAATATTTCAGGCAGTCCCTAGGTCTCAACCAAGCTTTTAAAAGAAAATAAATTAAATAGGAAAAAAATTATAACATTAGAATATATCTGTTTATACTATGTCTATACCTTTAGAGATATCTAGATACTGAAAAATGCAGTATGGTTATGGAAAGCAGGATGTCTTTATGCCTGCTATCCCGATTTTATAGGCCATTTAAATACATGCAGGCTTCTGTCCTGGGCAGCTAAAACACATAGGCCTTGACTGTTAGAATTTCTGGAACATGCACATTTCTGCTGATTTTTTTGAGGGGAGACAAATTATTATTTGAAGTGCATAGAAGCTTCAGTCAAGAACCACAAACTAATAAGAGGTGCTGTATAAAAGTGAAAAGAAGTTTGGTCCCTGTCCCTAAGACCCTTTTTTTTCTTTAGGAAAAAATAGATAATCTATAACAAATGGCCGTGGTAGATAAAAGGCCGTAGTAGTGATACGAAACCAGAAGACACTCCCTCCTTATCTTTTATCCTTCTTGTGTGTTATTTGCTACATTGCTGCTTCCTGCTGTGCTGCTTCCTGCTGTGATTGAGACAGGCAACATCAACAATTACAGTCTGCATTGTGCATGTGTGGTAGTAGAGGTTATGTAATCATTATTTTATTAATGTAATCATGTAACAAATCCTAATATTGTAAGGCATATTCTGGGGAGAAGTTTGGGGTGAGGATGACAGTCAGTTAATATATTTATTTTGAGGTATGTTTCGATTTGAGACACCTGAATACAAAATAAACAAATACTTGTAAATGGACTTGATTCTGTGTTTCTCTGTAGTGCACGTCTGCCTACACTACTGATCGTTATTTTTACACTTAGTTGTTTAATCTGGGGATTTTTGTATGTGAATGTTAGACAGGATGTCCTGACATAAAACTCTCTGATTTGTGAAGTGCAATATCACCTGTGTACATCCTGCAGTATAACAGTGATTCTGATGTGTGGGGTCTATTTGTGGTTTACCCATATTTCTAAAATGCTACAAGACATCTAGAAGATACACACTGTAAAACTTTCTTATGCTCCCAGCCTCTATGTTTCTGTCCACGGGCACATCTTTTCCTTAACCTTTCTGCTTCTCAAGGCTTTGCTCACATCAGCGTGTCCAGAATTTATTAATACTTCTCCATTTCTTGCATTCTTCTTTCACTTTTTCCCTCTTGTCTTACAGTATTTTAGTTTCTTGGTTTTAGTCAGGTAATAAAGCATCTCCTTTCAATAATGAAATCACTGTTTCAAAAACAACATTACTAATTTGGAAAACTGATGGCCGTAATAAAGAAAAAAACACTTTTGTCATAGCCTTAAGCCCCATCTCTTTGGATTCAATAAAGGACAGGTCCTTGGAAACAATATCTGTCCTTTACCTAATTAGACATTCTCTACTGAATATCCTTCAGCCCCTGCTGTATGGATAACAGTAATTCTGAACAATTTATGGAAAGACTAACATCAATACTCTCTTATATTAAAGCCTCACATACTTACTCTTAAAATCCATGACATTAGGACTTAGTTCATTTCCCAAGATTCCCAAATGCATAGGTTTGTGTGGAGAGTGTGGGATTTCAGTAAGATTAAATTTGTGGCAGTACAGACTCTTGAGTGTTATCAAAACTGTGGCACAAAATTTTATGACGGTAACAATTTCTTAAATTTTTTTTTTCATTTATTTTAGTGTCATAATCTAATAGTGGTTTTAACTTTGAATTTTTCAAAGTACTGTTCTGAACTGCAGAGTATTGTAGATGTTCTTGAGACAATCGCACAAAACCTGTTACTTCAATTTCCATTTTTTGAACTTCAACTTAAGTTACTATTTAGAAATAAAAACTATTGCTTAACTGATAGATAAGGTGCAGGAAAACTATAACCTTTGAAAATCTGCTCAGCAAATGTTAACATGTCTATTGTTCTGTGATAGTCACAATGTTCATTTTAGGGATATCATAACAGAGACCATTCATGGGAAGAAATGCCAGCAATTGGATTTTCCTTTATTTTTTTGGTATTTCAGGCAATCAGAGAGGCATTATGCATGCAGATTTGTTCTGTAGTTAAGCAGGGCACCCTGCAGTACTGTAACTCCTCAGTGAGGTCTGTCTGTGGTGCTATTAGGGGATTACTCTTGCTTTTCTGCATAATCACTGAATTTTTCTTTTTGTTTCCTATGGCAACACACCATTGAGCTAGAGATATTTACTAGTGATCTGTGTGTTCCTCAGCACTGCTTTAAATATCTGTATCATTTACAAGATACTGATGTCTAGTCCATGAAACAACTGTGCTGGAATCCCTATTTAGATAGTACCATTTAACAAAACCCTTCCTGTATTGTTTACTTAAGGAATAAGGACTAGTGTCAAATTTATTTAAACTGACTGCTGTAAACTCTTATAATGGAAAAATAAATCCACATTCTGAACAGCTTTTAGTCCAAACAAACAAAGATAAAGCATTTAAGAATGGGGCAGCTTCATATAGTGAATATGGAGTTATTAAATATTGAAGAAAGTTAAAATAAATTATAGAGGGATTAAATGTTGCAGATCTCAAGGTTTTATGTATTTTTAAATGAGAATGAAGCTGCTCACAAGAAATTTGTGTTGAATTTTGTCAGCATTGGTAAGCAAGAAAAAGTGAAATGTTTTTTGAGCACAACTAAATACACAGGAAAGCACAGCCTCATTTGTATGTGATCTTTTTCTGTGCTTGTGACATGAATGAAAACTTAATGTTATTAAATACTTTCCCTAAGACACATAGTACACAGGCAACTTCTTGTTCTGTGTATATTATTGAGACATATAGGCTGTGGTAGTTCAGAATTCAGTTTTGCATTCTCTGTAGTCTGCTTCTTATGAGAAATTTCAGCAGGTAAATTTATAAGGACTGGACATCTTAATGAAGGAAATGAAATCTCTTTTATAGTAATAAAAATAACTTGTGAGCTTAGAGGCAGTTTAAGGCACAGAGAGCACAACTCTGTGGTCCATTACCTACCAGATAACAGCGAGGCACAATGTAAAGGTTTATTCTTATAGGCACATGTAAATTCAAAATGTGCTTTTCAGAAACAAGGGACAAAAGTAAAAATGCTTCTAAGTTTTACATATCATTATTGTGAGTAGACTTTTACTAAAGTTTTATCTAGACTCTTTTTCCTGAACATTACAGACTTGGGTTGACCAAAGCATTTAGTAAGTTCCTGTTAAATGCTTAATATTGATTTGGTCAGTGTTAAAAATAACCTCTCTCCTCCACTCTAACCCCCCCATTTTTACAAGAGAATCAAGCTTAGAAACTTCTAAGCATAACATAAATACAAAATATGTTATTTGATTTTTAGAAATAACTGATAGATGAATGCCTAATATAATCAAGTCTCTTAGATAAGGCACTTAATGCTTTTGGTCAAAAAAGGTCGTAATATGTGTGAGCTTTTAACAAAACAGTCCTCTACCTCAAATTTCCCCCCTTTTTTAATGTAAAAATGAATTTTGCTAATGGGAATTGTCGTTATTGAAAAGCCTTTGGTTGGGGGCCAGAAAATGTGCTTATTGCTGAAGGCTTTCTTGTGCAGTCTGTTTTGTGCAAAATAGGTTTTTGTAGTGCAGTGTGATCAAACCAATGCCAGCTTATCTGTAGCATCTCCACTGAGTCATTTAATGCTGCTGAGATGCACTGCTGATAATATATTCTTTAGTTAAAATGTTCTCCAAAGAGTTCAAGTCTCATAATCACATCTCATAAATCATATAAATTCTGCTTTAACTGAGCTTAGTGTCAAAACTCACATTGCCTTGATTGGGGAAGGAATTTCACATTATTATTTTATGTAAAAACACATAAAGCATTATGATTTGAGGATATCTATCTAAAAGTAAAGCCAGAACATAACTACTGGTGTTTCAGTGTTTCAGGCAATGGCATCACATGGAGAACTAAGTTTAAAGAATAAATTTCTTTTTTACAATTTATCTTTGACAAAATGTATAAAATGCATTTTAGATGTGAAAGTTTCAGGAAAGTTTTTGGTTTCTTTTGTAGGTAGGGAGGTGTTCTGTTTTCTGCTCATACCACCACTCAATGCTTTTTTTTTCCTAATGCTGAGCTAGATTTAATCCTGTAAAATGCAAACATACATTCATTTCTCCAACCTCCCGGGCCATTTTTAGTACCCATGGCCCTGTTTTCTCTGCCTTGTAGAGGAAGCCTTCAATCTCCTAATCCTCCTTTCTTTAGTGACTTGAGACCCTAGATCTGCTGCTCTTCTCAACGCCTTGTTCTTGATTGCTACTTGCTGAAATTTTAGGGTTTTGTTTGCATCTTTGGTTTCCAGCCGCAGCCCCTTTGGAGCAGGCATTGCAGGAAATCCAGGTTTGCACCTCAGGCTGTATTTTGGAGGAATTAAGGTCTGCTGTGTAATAAAGCTACATGTGCACCATACACTCACGTGTATGAACTATGTGAACAGGACTTTCATATTGGAAACAGTCTTGAAAATATTCCTGCTATCAGTAGCTAGACTTACTGGAGACTCCAGCAAATTTCTGTTAAGGATGAGAGTGTTCTTGATTGTGTAAGAGTGAGCATGACCCAATACACATTTGTGAATAAAAATGATCTTCTGTCCTCTCCCCCTTCCCCTCTGAATCATAAAATCATAGAACCACCATGGTTGGAAAGGACCTTCAGGATCAAGTCCTACCTTCTTGCCAACACTTCCCTAACCACTAGACCACAGCCTCAAGTGTCACATCCACTCGTTTTTTGAACACCTCCAGGGATGATGACTCCACCACCTCCCTGGACAGTTCATTCCACAGTCTAACCACTCTCTCAGTGAAGAAATTCTGCCTAATATATAATCAAAATCTTCCCTGGTGCAACTTGAGGCCATTTCCCCTGATCCTGTCATCAGGAATTTGGGAGAAGAGACCAACACCAGCCTCACTACAACCTCCTTTTAGGTAGTTGTAGAGAGCAATGAGGTCTCCTCTCAGTCTCCTCCAGACTAAACAACCCCAGTTCCCTCAGCTGGTCCCCATAAGGCATGTTTTCCAGCCCTCTCACCAGCCTCCTTGCCCTTCTCTGGACCCGCTCCAGCACCTCATGTCCTTCTTGTACCGTGGTGCCCAAAACTGGATACAGCACTGAAGGTGCAGTTGCTACTTTTTGATCAAAAGCCAGGGCTGTTAAAGCTACTCACAGAAAAGGCTGCTGGATTTTAACAGTGGAAAAATTCTGGTTTTCAGTAGCCTTTTTTTCTCTGAAATACCTGAAACAATGAGCTAGAACTCTGGCCTTTGCTGACCCAACAAATCTCATTGTGACATTTACCCAGCTAAGTGTCACGCCAAAGGAGGCGTGGGCTGCCAAACCAATGGCATCCAGCTCTGGGGAGGAGGATTTTGCAGCCATAATGATCATGCGTTGGAGATGTCAGTATGTCACCTGCTCATTAGGGGTTTTATGTTGTGCAGTGTCCTCCTAATAGGATGTTAGAAACAGTCTCTCTTGCTGTATAAGATACGGACTTGTTGCTGGTAGTACAGGCTGCACAGGGCTTGAGGTTCAGTCAGTCGTTCTGCAGAAGTTAGTGGGTTTTCATGCAGATGCTTAAAAGGTTTCCTAAGCATCCTCAGTTTGGCAGGGTTTTTTTTATGGGAAGCCTTCTGACACTTAGACAGGATTCCAACAGGCTGAGTTGAAGATCATTGAAGTTAGCAGATGGAAAGCACTTAGAGATGAACTAAGTGGTAAGAAGGCCTGAATTTTCTGCCGATTTTGCCAGAATCGACAACCTCTTTAAGCTAGAGATAGAGATGAGAGAGCATATTATAAGCACATTTAAATGGAAAGTAGATCCATTATGCTGTTTTGGAAAAAAAAAACAACAAACATTCTCATTCATAAAGCAATTCTTAACTGTTATTATTTGCTACCTCAGGTTTTAACTTCCGAAATCTTAGAAATCAGCAGTTAAATCAGCTAGACAATATCGACTCTGCTCTAGTGTCAGTAGTTAGCTTCTAATGTTCACTTTTTTTTCTTTCATAGTTCTTCTATAATGTATTATTTTTGGATCAGTGACATTTTCAAAGTATTTTAAGTTTGAAACCATCTGAATTTTGGAAATACTGTTGTACTGTATTTCTTGTACACATGCTGCTTCCCACCCACTCCTCCCATTCCAAGCACGTGTCTCTCGTGGGTTATAGAGAAGATGCCTTTCCTCATCAGGTGGTGTCCTCGTACAGTTTGTCTATCCTGTGGTCAGTTGCAAAGGTACTTCTGCACTGACAAATGGCAGTTCTAGTCACAGGCACTGAGACTTGGAATATTTAATTTACAGAGAGCATGATTGCCTTCAGGAAGCCCTGTGTACGTCTTGCATTCTGATAGACCGTTGTTGTTTAATCTTGTAGGCTTTACAGACACAGAGGCTTGTGTACCTGCAGCCACACTCAGAGCAAAGTGCTTTTTTTGGTAGATTGCCAAAAAGCTTGGCTTGGGAGGTGGCTGATAGTTTCCTTTCCCACTGCTGATGTATCAATGTCTTGTCTGTGATTTTGTTCTGCCTCTGATGCAGAGGTGCAGGTGTAAAGTGCTGAGGTGCACTTGTAGTTTGTAGGGGAGTTTGGCGTGAGGGGTTCGTTGGGTTTTTTACCCTGTATCAGATGGCAAGTAGGGGGATGGGGGTTTACGTGTGGAAGGGGTTAAACCCAGGGCACTCTGCAGAGGTTGGGGAAAAGGCACCAAAGTAGAATGTAGGAGTTCTGTGTATTTTGAGGCTTCTAAACATCTTCTGGCCTTTCTCTGTATTCATTTTGCTAAATTTTGGAACTGGTCCTTGAACTGACTTTCATGACGACATGCCTGGGGACATGAGATTTCCTGCAGACTCTACTGAATGAGTTTGTTTTTCTTTTGCCTTTTTCTGCTTCATTGTTTTAGGTGCCAAGTGCATTTGCAGATGGAACACAGAGTGGCAGTTTTCTAGCAAGATGGTTTAATTACATCCAAAGGCTTCTAATCACAGCTTTGGTGGGACAAGCAATGAAAATGCAGAACTGGTGCATCCAAATTTTGATGAATTGACCTCTGACTGTAATAAAGGAAAAATATTAATTGCCTTATTCTAGATGCTTCAAATTATTTACATTAGTATTTATATAAGAATGATGAATAAATTACAGGAAGGGAGACAAGTTTTAAAAAATCAGCCCACAGCACAGCTACATTTCATCTGTACACCTTAACTAAATACATTAAGATTCATATTCACCATAATGCAACTTGGAAGTCATGAAAGCATTGCACTGATTTCAGCTTTTACACAGCGAGGCAAATGCAAGGAAAAGGGAAAGCATGAATGCTTTTGGAGAAGATCTTTTACAAAAAAGACAAAAACACACTTTTTTCTTTCCTTTTTTAAAAATTGTTTTAGGATTAATGTATCGTACTGCAGCTTAATACACTATAAGAGGGAAAAGAATTTTCTGTGTAGTTGTTATCTGCTGAG
The DNA here is from genome assembly GCF_000691845.1 of Merops nubicus. Lineage (NCBI taxonomy): Eukaryota > Metazoa > Chordata > Aves > Coraciiformes > Meropidae > Merops > Merops nubicus. The sequence goes on along the minus strand of NW_008627920.1, from coordinate 165,260 downwards.
TATCCAGCTGGTTTGCTTTTTTGTTTATCTTGCTGTATAGCACTCTGCTGTCAAAGTTCATGAAACTTTACTTACAAATCTATATATAGATTTCTTCCATCATCTTTATCAAATGCAAGTCAAAAAATACAGTTTGCCTATCACTTTTTTTATAGAATGTTATTGTGAGCACTACTGAGAAACATTAAAATATTTTTAACTCTTTGTCCCTCTTCCATGTTAATGATAAAAATAAAAATAACCCACCCTATATTACAGTTTATAAAATTTCCAATAATGTATATGTTAATCTTCATGAACTTCCAATAAACACATTATATAATGGAAATTACACAATTTCTTAAATACTGTGATTTTTAAAAAAAAAATTATTTTTCTATTTAAACGTACATTTTCATGCAGTCTAAAGTAGACAGCTTGGTAAAACTTTTTGGTTCTGGTGTTTAAGTAAATGCTACGTGGCATTACGGCGTCTTTGGCAACCTGACCCGAAAATTGATTGGTTTATTTTCTGCCAATATTTTAGATATGTTGTCTAAACCACGAATTACTTCCCTTAACATTAGTACAGCCTGGGTCTGAATGCCCATTAGTCTATTTCAAACATAATAAATTAATTTTTCTAAAGTAATAAAGATAATTGCTTGAGGGTCAGGGCGAGAAAAATGGAGGGTAAAAGGATCTATTGCCTAAGTTAAAAGAAGTCATGTTTTGAGGTGCAGAACCTGCTCTAAGGCAGAGGAGTTAGTGGCTGAGTTGCAGGTTTTTTTACTTCAATACATTAATATTAAAAAAGTAGAGAGAATAGATAAGGGAGGAAAAAGATCATCCTCTTAAAAAGGGGGCACAACTAGAAGAATATCTAATTTGTATTTAAAACTATGGACTTTTCAAATATCTTGACATTTGAATCATTAGCTAGAATGAGATGGGACAAAATATTTAAAAGTTAATATTTAAAATTGTTTGTTTTAATATCAGAGGTTTATGAGAGGTATTTTGATGTGAGGATAAATACTGGTTTGAATGACTCTAACATTTTGTAGCTGCCCTTTCGTCTTGAAGGAAGAAATATGAAGTATTTGTTAATCATGCTATATTTAAAGGGTTCTTTTTATAATCTAGTATCTTAAGAAAGCTTATATATTGGTATATGCATTTAGTAAGTTTTTCTGTTAATATAGTAGCAACTTTAGCAGAGAAAATATAAATATCCCCCTAAACAGAACACCAGCTACTTATCTTAGTAGCATAGTTTTCTTATTTTAAAACAAGTATCCAAAACAGAGTAAAAAGATGAATATTTTTAATGATGTGAAAGTACTTCAAATGAATAGATCTCCTAATGGAAAAGAATTGTTTTACACTCCTAAAGAGCATGGATGATTTCCATTACTTTTAAAATTTCGACGTCAAATGTTACGCCTGCATAGTTGTAGTTTTTCCTTTGGAAATGTACCTCAGAAGAGTTTGCAAATAATTTGACCTTTTATTGTATTTTTCTTTTGTTTTGTTGTTCATTTGTTCTTCCTAATACCAGTCTCAGAGGTCTAGGGCTAGAACTTGTTCTTAATGTTCTTTCCTCACTTCCCACCCCAACATAATTTAAGGAATTATGTTGCTGTCACTCATTTGACTGTTGTTGTTGCTTCTGGCACACTAATGGAAAAAAGATAAGGGCAGTAGAATTGCAGTCACTGCATACTGAGACTGTTTCTTAAGCAAAAATGTTTATCAAAACCATTCTGTAGAATGTATAGTAGGAGGAAGAGAGTTTTTATGCTTTGGGGTTTTTTTAGTTTGTTTGTGGCTTTTGTGAGAGTTCAGGCAATTAAGTGAATCAGGAGGAAGGAAAAGCTGGATTTGGTGCTTTAACGCTTAGTTGCATACGGAGTTCCTTTTCCACAGAAATTCCTGTTTACTAGTTCATTATTGTTAAATTGTATCTGCCCTCAGTCAAGAGGTCGCGTTGTGTTTTGTACACCCTGTGCCAGTCACGGCCTGTGAGTCATATCACAGTACCAGTGGGGCATATTGATGTGTCTGGATGCTCAGGCAACTCACACAGTCAAATACCAGATGCAGAATACTTTAGCTGCCCGCAGAGTGGAATACCAAATGCCATACAACACTCTCAAACTGCATCCATCGCTTCTCCTCTTTCAACAGGACAAGACTTTTGGCCTTCATCCTATTGCATAAACTTGCCAATCTCTCCTCTGGCAGTCATTAGAAGATGAAGAGAATCGATTTCCCTGTTTTCCAATTCACCTTTCCCCAGTTCAATCTTCCCATTGCTTAGTTATTGCAAAAATGGGCAAAACCAGTATGAAGATAAGCATGCTTTTTTTTTCTGAAAGAATATATATTGTAACATAGAAATGAACTCAAAGTTCTCATAGTAGTGGTTAGAATACAAAACAATTCAGCTTTAGAAGGACCTTAAGTCATTCTTCCTGAGCCACAGTTTCCTAACGATTAAACAATGAAACTAAGAGGAAAAAGAATGAACTTCAGTTTGCCATAAATATATTTGCTTGCTTCTTCCAAGTAGTTGCTGAACAAAAGAATTTGTTAATTGCCCAGCACTTTGGCTGCGGCCAGAGCCCTCTGTCTTGCTCTTTTTTCTTCACATAGAAGAGACTATGTGGAACAAAACTGAAACTGATTCAACTCTGGGGGGTTTACAGAAGATGAGGCAGGAAGGAGTTTGGCAGGGTGGGGGGTGGGCCATAAAATCTTCATTTTTGAGGTGATTTGTCTTATCTCACCAGATGTTTTCCTCTGCATCTGATACAAGTAGCTAATAGGTACAAAAATTACCTTGCATCTGGACTTGGTGAAAACGTGGTAGATATTCCCTAGTGCAGTGTTCACTCATGCCTGGGTAGTACATTTTTGAACTGCAATTTGTTTTGGCTGGCACCACTGTATTACTTACAAAGGATTTCCAAAAATGTAACATTCAGACTGTGGCTTCAGGAACAAAATGCTTCTTATAAGCATAGCAAAGCTAAGCCTCTTACAAAATAAAAAGGGGAAAATGCATCTTCATGCTGTCCAATAAATAAATGGGAGATGATTGGTGAGAGGGATGCACAATCAAAGGTTTCTTAAGACAATCTGATTCCGCCTGGTATGTCCCATGCTTTAGAAGTGTCTGTTTGTGTGATCTTCCTAGGGACTTTGAGCCCAACTATTGTAATATTCAACCATTGTATTTGAAGGGCAGATTTTTTCAGAAAAACTTGAGATCCCATTTAAGCATAACTGAAGCTGGCTAAATGGAAAAGAGATGGCAGCTTTTATCAAAGTGACTAAAATGTGGAAGTTTATTTTTTGTCTGCAATGTTCAGAGCACAAAAACAATTTTAGCTGTTTTTCAAAAAATATGAAATGAGAAGTTGACCAAGAGTCCAGTGTCCTCACCTGCACTTCTGCTTGCCTTTGTCTCTTCACAAGTGTTGGTTTCCCTGAACATACTTCCTCTTGCATCACAGTTTTGCAACTGGAAGCAATCTCTTCAAAAGTGTCTGACCCTAATTATGTCTGACAGTTGGGAACACATTAAAAATATTTGGGCTTTTTGTTCGGGTGTCTTAACTGGAAGGATGTCTGTAAGTGTTGGTTTTTCTCATCAGTGAATTGTGGTACAGTGTGCCTATCACGCTGGCTTGGGATCCTGTGTTAGTGGCTTTTGAGTAATAACATTAATATTTGAAGTACATTAAATACTTGAAAGATAAAATGAGCTAAATTGATGTAAAAAGCAAATCAAATTAATTAGCCATACTATTTATTTTCTAGTGAACAAGCACAAGCCCTGGATTGAGACATCGTACCATGGAATCATAACCGAAAACAATGACACTGTAATTTTGGATCCTCCACTTGTTGCTTTGGATAAAGATGCTCCTGTTCCATTTGCAGGTAGGAACCTACATTTACAGCAACTTTTGAACTTACACATTGTGTTATGAAGTTATCAGCATTTGTAAGAAATTAATTTGTGGTGCAGAGATAATGTAATCTGAAGAACATCTTTAGAGGTTGTATCCAAGTTCTCAAGACTTGACCATTGGCCCACAGACCTTGAAATGAGGTGTCCTACAATGAACGTCTCTGCTTCTTTGTTGTGAAACTGAGTGATTATAAACACTGTAATATGGCATGCTTCCCCTATCAGCATGTTTTTAAATGAAAATATAAGAGTTATATAATTATATTTAAATTTTAAATTATTTTTATAGAAATAAAGCATTACACTTGCCTAAAGTAATAATACATAGTTAATTTTGTTTATTATAACGCCCTCTGCTTCTTCCATTTCCATTCTGCTCCCTGGCTATGGACAAACTATGTGATAAATATTTAAAGTTGCTCTTATGTTACTCTCTTAGTACTTCATAACTGTCAAGACTTGGACAGAAAATTTAATGAAGATTTTGAAGAGTTTTGCTCTGGTTGCTGTTTGATAGATGTATGTCATATAGAAGGTTTTACTTGTATTAATTCTGTTTTTCCTGACACTTGGTCTCTCATATTATGAGTTCCTTAAGCAGAAAATGGTACCTTTGCACATCAGGCAAGTTTTCTTTTAAATTCCCTGTTTCATTAAAAATATTTTTTTGATGACAGGAGAGAACGTTAAGGCTTGATTGATGGTGCTCTGAAGGTCCTGGAAAGGTTCAGTTTTGAAAAGATTATATTGCTTAAGAAGGTTGATCTTTTATAAGGAAAGGAACTGGTGAAGATGAGTATCCTTGTTCCTGTGGAATACAGGCGTGTTCAGTAAGCTGTCAAAAGTTACTTAGTGTCAAAGTACAACAACTTTGCAGAATTTTACAGCATTGTGAAGGAATTGTCAGCCATTTTCCCCACAAGCATACCCTGACATAGACTCGTACCCTGCAAAACACAGATTCACAAGTGCCTTTTGTGTACTGAACCCCATTTTACTATCAAGATGGGTTTGTCACTCGTGGTGCCCCATGGCTCTTGGTTGCACAGAACGCTTTTCTTCCTCGATCATATATGCACTGGGGATGTTCATTGGAGGGGGCTCAGCTAAATTTAGTCAGAGGTCAAAGAGGTAAAAGCCTCAAGCAATGTTTACGCATGGACACCGGCAACCTCAGCATGAAGTGCTTTCATCTGCTGATCAGTTCCTATGGCACCCAGTTACGTGCTAATGGAGGCACAATCAGTGTCTCTTCTGAGGTAAGTAGCCAGCCTCTGGGAGGTACTAATTCTGGTCAGACCAGGTGCACTTCATACAAAGGTGCTCAGGATAAGGCCTTCTTAATCCAGTTACGAGTTTTTGAAGCAAAGGGAAAAGTGTTTCCAGATTCTTTTTTTTTTTAATGCATTCATCAAGAAGCCAACTATACGTTAGAACAAACAAAAAATGTGGAATGAGATTTTGAATGATAAGCTGTTATCTGTAATGTTTTTGAGTACACTTTCTTCTTGTAATGGTAAATTTAATCTACGTATGCAATTTGTTCTTCCAAATGTTTGTGGAAAATTGTAATGTAAACTTAGATGAAATCCTCACTAAACTAAACCTATCTGTGAAATCTACGGGTACAGTTATTTAGGAATGAAGATCAAATCCTGGTGAAAAGATGCCCTTTTCATTTGGGGGTGATTTTTCTGTTACTATGAATGTTCCGTCTCATAGTTGCTTCTTTTACTTGCATTCCCTTGGAATCCTGACAGGGATGTTAATCAGATGTGCTGTTTTCACTGATACTTCTATAAAATCTTTGCTGACTGAGGTTTTTAAGCCTGATTATTTTCTTCTTTTTTTACACTGGGATAATCAACATGTTTTTCTTGAATTAGGGATTTACCCTTCTTTAGAAAATCATCCTTTGAAAGGCTGAACTTGTGCAGACAGGCTGGCTTTTGTGATAAAGGTTACATTAGACAGTAGTTTTAATTTAGTTTATTCATTTATTGATTTTAAGAAATATTATTCTGTCTAGGAGGGAAAACACTTGGCATGTTTTCCCTAATATTAATCGTTCATTTCCAGTTAATATTCTACATTTAGCCTATGAACTACAATCCAGACATAATATTGTAATACTCATTGAACCCTTAATTTCCTTGAAGGGCCTGGATTCCTGTTTGGAAAAACCTCTAGTGTGGTTTTTTTTTTTCCTAAGTCTCTTGCCTTTTAAAATTTTTGGAGTAAATTCTTATTTCTGTTTTAAATTTCTGCTGTAATTTCTGTAATTTTATTTGGCTTCTTAATATAATTCATTTTATCGTAGGTCTTTATGGAAAACTCAATTTCTGTAATCTCTTTAGTAGAGGAAAACTGAAAATAGGTATAGCTACATTAACGGTATTCAGTATATATTTAATAGTACTGTAATGTGGAAGTGCTTCTCTGGCCATGTCTTAAGTGTGGAGATCTTACACTACAGCAAGGGTCGGTAGTCCTTACATTTATAGGCAAGGCAAGGGGAACTGCAGAAAGGAGGTGCAGTAGTGTCAGTTCAGAAAGTAAGTGGCGTCAAAACAAGCGTGGTGGGCCCATGCATTGGAGACTGTAAACCTCCCTGAGTTTTTGTCTCCAGATTCTCAGCATTATGCCTTATAAATAAAAGTTACTGTTGCGGTCTGGGCTGTCTGTAGACAGGCCAGCACGGCTGTCTCCAGGGTTATAATGATGACAAGACATGCACTACTAACAGCAGGCACCAGCAGATCATCAGAGGGCACTGTTCCTTGCAGGCAGGCCCGGTTCTGGGGTGCAGCCCTGGCTGAGAGGAGCCGGGAAGGGCTGTGTGTCCCACTTGCTGTAAATGCTCCCAGCTGAGCAAGAGGAGCCTGCAGCTGGTGCAGGTTTGGCAGCTCTGAGCTGTGTGTTACCAGGCATGCTTTGAGCACCATACACATCACCTTGCTCTGGTCGGTGGCCTGGCTGCACAGGTAGTTTATGCATTTCACATTTTTCACCTATGCAATAGTCTTTCACCTAATAACTACTTTGTTACTATGCACAGAAGCAGAACTAAGCTCGTAAGAGATATCTGGTATTCATCAGTGAGCCTTTTCTGCCCTCAGTGCTTTGGTTTGTTCTCTATACCCATTCTTGCATCCTCATTTTTTTAGTTTAAATGTTACTTGTGACTATAGGTTGTTAGGTTGTCATAGTTAGACCTACTCTAAGGTATAAATTTGTTTTCTCTCCTGGAAACTAATGTTCCTAAAACCTGCACCTTTTTTCATCTCTATGGCTACTAAGTCCTTTATTAACTGTCTTGTCAACCCCTTCTAGTAGCATGCACGTTATGGTGCACGTCAAACCCCTGTTCATGGAGGGGTCACAAGAAAAATGGCTATAATCTGCACTTTATTTTCTCACTTCTGTCTAATGTTTAAAATCAAGGGTGATGACAGGAGGAGAAGGAAATCATCTGTGCAGTTACCCTCTCAACAGGTCTGTGTTTCCTGGGAGGACTAACAAGAAACTAACAGGACTAAATGTGCCTGTGAAAATGCTGGCTGTCAAATGTGATCAGCCTATTTCTTAACTGGAGCATGAAGACTTTCAGTAAATTGCAATGAATGGTCTTTGGTGTCTCTTTATCTTAGGAATTTATTGTGAATTGTGCAATAATTGGAGTATACATAAAAACAAGGTTCTTAAAATTATCATGGTATGAACATATTCACTTTCTCTTTTTTGTGCAAGTACAATTTTCAGGCTCCTACTTTTGAAGGAAAGCTTGAAAATACCATGGCAAATGGTTAAGTGTGCAAAGTAATAGGGATAGTTTCCCAAGCTTAAGTTTTTCAATTCCTGATCTGAAAGGGATTTTCACAAACTGTTGTTGAGATACAACAGATTTTTAAAATTACTGTACTTACCACAGCAGACTGGAGCATTTTGCAGGATATCACAGATAAAACCCCCAACAAAATCAACCCCCCCCACCCCAGCCATGAATAAACAGCAAATTCTGTAGAGATAGGTTGTGCCTTCAGTCCTCCTCTTCAAGCATTATTGTGGAGGTCCAGTATGGGTGTACTTATTTTGTCATTTAGGGAAATCCTTTGGAGGAATCTCTAAAGAAATATAGTCAAATCTACCCAAAATAGGGAATATAACTTTGATTAGACTTGCACCTACCTGCAGGGTCAGCCATACAACTGTCAGCTATCACAGGCTGGTTATGAGGCTTCAGGGATTTAACTTAAAGCTTAGGAGTGGTTTGGCTAGAAACAAGGTGGGATCAGCTGAATCAATTTGACAACGTTCTGTTTCTGTGATAGCAAGAAGCTCTCACAAAATGCTGTAGGATTTTGCAAGGCTCTTTGGAAAGGACATCTGTCTGCATTTTAATAAGAGTGACTCCATTTCATCAGCAATGTTGTGCAAAAATAGATCTGAAAGGAATTCAGGATGTCTCCAGCCCATCCTCCTGCCTAAGGCAGGACCCATTATACCTGTGTCACTCCTGATAAATAGTTTTCTGTCCTAATCTTAAAGATCTATAGTGACAGCGATGTAACAGCTTCCCTGGGCAATCTATTCCACGCTTCACCATACTAACTGTTTTTCATGATGCTTAACCTGAGCTCTCTGTACTGCAATTTTAGCCCATTAGTTTTTATCCTGTCCACCATGACTAGGCAGAGGAGATTATTTTTTTTTTTTTTTAAGCAACCGCCTTTTATGTTACTCCCTTAAAAGCTCTGTGAGCATCTTGAAGGGGGGAGGGGGCTTTGTCTATCCATTGTGCTATCGATACAGAATGAAGCAGAGAAATAGGAGGTAACTTTTGGAACTGTGAGGTGATGGAGGTGATGAATGCCCTTTTCACCTTGCAAGTGAAGAGCAAGCCGAACTCTTCGTCACTCCTGGGCTGATATGCTTGGGTTTGAGTGCAGTGTTGCACCAAGGTTAAGCTGGATAATTCTAGAACAGTTAGTTGGGCCCATTAAGTCTTTAGCTGCTTTTGTGCTCTTGATAGATGTACAGATAGCCATTATTTAAAAAGATCTGCTGTGTGTCCTCCTGGCTCCACACAGGCAGTACTGGATGTCTCAGAAGCAGTTGCAGATCAGGCTTCCTTTCAGAAGGAGTCCCAGTCTCTAACTACATTTTGGCTGTGCTAAAACCACTGTAAAGGATAAGGAGACAATAAAACCAGCTGGGAAGGATGTCTGAGTATTCCCTGAACTAAAGCTGCATTCACAAACTCTCCCAAATCATCTTTGTTATTTTAGCCCTTGAGAGGAGTGTGTTTTGTCAGCTGCACCACAGCAAACCCAGCCGTTGTCAGTCCACTTACACCCAGGGGCTGAATACGAAATCCCATTTCTCTGCTTTAAACTTTGAAGCTGTCTAGCCTTCTTGTTTGTTTACTTTTATTGATAAGCAGCGGCATTAATAACAGAAATAATCTTCTTGGTACAACATTAAAAATATGGAAAATATTTTTCAAATTGTGACTCTGAATATTATCAATTTTAACTCGCTATCAGCCAGAATTAACACATGCTGTTGGTTTATGATGCCCAGAATTCATCGGTGTTCAATTTTTTTCTATGGAAATTGTGTGATCGAAAAATCTGGACTGGAAGTGAAGCCATGGAGTATTGCAGTTGCTTATAAAAATCGCCTGCTGCTAATTTACCCTTCTATTTTTGATGTTTACATTTATTAAGACTGCAGCCTTTAAAGACAGAAAAGGAATCTCTTCATGGTGATCATAACCTAAGGTAGAATAAAGGACTGGGAAACTATTGTAGAGATGCGGGTTTTTGAAGTCCTAAATGTTCAGAGTCCTAAATGCCAAGGCTTCAAAAAAAAAAACCCTAAAACACTGACAGACACAAAACCAACAAAGTTTAACAACTTGGTGGTGTTGTCATCAGAACCAGGGCAAGTAAAACAAATCTTTCTATAAAAAAAATAAAACTATAGAACACCAATGTATAGAATTGTTCTGTTCAAAGTAACAGAGACTTGTGCTAAATTCAAATGAATTGTGCTGTAGGAATTATTGTTATCCAGCAGCCTTCTCCTGGATGGGGGAAACTGAGAGACATGGTCTTCTTGGACCTTCCTGCTAATCTGCTAGAAACCTTCAACTTCACCTGTAAGATCCTAATTGTTGTAAAATATAGAAATGCAGTATAGAGCCGTTAATTCTGGAAAACATAATTCTGGAAAAAATAATTCTGTTGCAGTAAGTTAAGAGTGTGACTTGCTTTTGAGGTGGAATTTTTGCTGTGTAGTTAAGCAGGGATTCTACTCCAGCAGAAGTAAAATCGGTGATGTTTCCTCAGCTAGGAATTCAAATTCTGATGGTTACAGGAAGGACAACATCGTAGGAAGTACATAGTACTTCCCCTTCTGTGATGTTAAGTGACTTCAAACATTTTGAAATGGGACTTTTGTGATCTGAGTATGTTCCAAAATTGCCATAACAGATTTGTCAGCAAATTTAAGATTTAAGGGTAGAATTACTTTTTGGTAGTATCAGTCTCATGCTCATTTACAGCACATGGTAGAATTCAGGTAAAATAGTTGCTTCTGAACCTTGTTTTGAGATTAAAAGGGTGAGGAATAATTCTCTTACTGTGGCGTGAGCTGAAGGCTGCTTTAGGTTTGAACAGGCTGATATCTTCTTAAAATTAGTGCTTGCCACCTGTGTGAGCAAGTGAAAGATATAACAAAACCCTGGTGAATTAAAACCTCTTTGTCATTATGCTTGCAGTGACTATCATAACTGAATAAGTTCTTACCATTTCAGGTACACATAAGCATTTTTAAACATTTATTGATATAAATTGAATTATTTGAAAAATGCTGACAGCAAGCATAACTGAAAGGCATGAAGTGGGACAGTGAAAGGTTGAAACCAACAAGAATGATATCCCTGTTACATTTTAAATTGTTGCATAGTTTGTTTCTCTTCATTATTTGGTATTCCAGAAGTAGTAAATATAACCTGTCCATTACTTGCTTTCAAGGGTATGTCAACCTGGGAATTCAAAATCTGTGTCCATCTTTACTTTCAGTACTGCAGTAACGTAAAGGACACTCAGAGGGAGGGCTGAAAGTAGTGTGAGAAGCTAAGTGAAGGAATGAAGAACTACTCTGAGTCACATCGTACAACTTCCACTCTTATATCTGTCTTCATACTTTAATTTTTTCCATGGTCTGTCCATTAGTTCACTTACATCTAGCTCCTTCACATAAATATTTCCTTCTTTGTGTATATTCCTGTGTTGTCATATTCTTTGGTGGAGATGATGAATTTTTAAAAATCATTTATAAAGCTTTGAAGCATTACTTATGCAGACTTAGAAAAATCATTTATAGTACCATGAAGTGTTAGCAACGTAACAAGTGGACTTGGAATTTTCACGACTTTGAAGTTTACTGCAACAAAATTGGCACTACAGGATTGTGGCTTGCCTTAAAAGTCAAATCAATAGGCTAAATTAGTTATTATTTAATCCCCATTAATTCCCTTTGGTTATTGGTCAGCAACTCTCTTACGGAAAGAATGATTTAGAAACCACACTTTCCTTTAAACCGGTTGGTTACCACTCACAGCTGAGAAGCTGTTCTTTTTCTGGACTAAAATAAACTCTCTCAAAAGCCTGTCGGTGCTGTTGCTCCCTTTGCTGGCTGGGGCAGCCTAAAAAAATGTGTGTGATAACACTTTTATGAAGCAAGAGGGAGAAGGAGAATATAAAGAATTTAAACTTTGGACAGATGGTTTGAGGTATCGATTTTCAACCGAACTCTCCTGCTCCTGGCTTTGTGAAACTGGATCAAACCCATTTGTTCTCTTGGCCTAGGATTCCTCCACTGTCCTTTTTTTTTTTTTTTTTTCTGTGTTTAGACTATTAAAAAAAAACCAACCAAACTAACTTCTGAGTGTTTTTTATCTCCGTGACTACGCAGCACTGAGCACAGTCTCCTTGTGCAACATCAAGCACGAGGAGGATTTGCTGTGCTCAACTGTTACTGTATTTTCTGTTCTGTTATCTTTTACAATGTAGGCAGGTAGATATAGATGCAACCATGGGATTAGCGTGGATCCTGAGCTAACAGTCCTGTTAGATACAGATCAGTGTAGTTCCAGAGCTCTCTCTCGATGGCCGTCACATCAGCTCTACACCAGTGAGACACTACTGAGACGTTGCAGAGCTAGAGACCAGACAGAGAAAAACGTGCCCAATAGTGGAGTGTGGAAAGAAGAGGGGAAATGAGTTCTTACAAAAAGGCTGAAGGCTTGATACAGCATACATTGTGTGCACATTTTTAGGGGTTTTATTTCTCAAAATTAAAAAGTAATTTTTTTGAGTGTTTAGTCCTGGGGTTCTCTTTTGTGAAGAAGAAATGAAATGTGCCGTTTTTTACTAAAAATCTGGGATGAGCTAGATGTGCTTGTCTTTTAATAGACCTGCATTTGCTATTGGCCATATAGGTTTCATATCAAGAGATAAAATATTCAAGTATTTATGATGAAAACACAACACATGATTTAAGGAACTAAGTATTTTCTTAGCTTTTGTTACATTTGTAGAGAAATGTCACTAGGATGTTTGGAGTAGTCCTGATCCCAGAGAGGCTGCAAGGACAAGTTGAGAGAAATATTGTAAGAATTTGCTGTGTTTTCTGAGGAGACTTATTAAGAACAAGGCTAATATCACAGCTAGGTTTTACTGGGCTTTTATTTCACCAGAATTTTGTTATTACAGGCTTCATGGGACTTTAAAAAAAGTAATTGCCTACATTTTCAGATCTCTGCTAATCCAGAGAGGCTGTGTGGCTTTGATGTAGCTACAGCATGTGGACATACCAGACATAGTCAAGTACATCTGATATGTTCAGTTGTCAGGATCCTTATTTCAGCTGCTGCACAGCCACCTTTACTCTTCCTGTGCTGGTTGTCAAAAGGAGCTTGGCAGAAAGGAGGTGTAAGTTGCCTTTGCTTCCTAAATGATTAGCCTCTATGGTGTTGTTTTGTGGTGGTTTTATTTTTTTTGGTTGTGTGTGGGTTTTTTTGGTTTTTTTTTTTTTTTTTATTTGGTGTTGCATCTTGCATTTACAGATACTTTAAGTTGGTTTAAAAAGCAATAAAGAAAAATTGTCTCATTAGATATTCTGCTACACAAAATATATACCTATTTCATTCAGGTAGTTGGCCTTTGCAGGTGAATTGTAGTGGATGACTAGACTCTTGAGGTGGGGTTTGCTTTTATTCTCTGTCGGTTTTGTATTTTAAGACTGTTCTGTTTATTCCACCTTTCCTGAATCAAATAAGTTCTGTAACTGCAACTGTGCAAATTCTGTTTAACATGAAACTAAAGAAATGGAGATGAAGTGGAAGTCAGCTCGTGACCATAGTAACCACAGTTTAGCCAGAATCTGCAAAATTATGATCCTGATTTAGTGGGAGGTGTCCTTGCCCATGGCGAGGGGGTGGAACTAGATGCTCTTTAAGGTGCCTTCCAACCCAAGCCTTTCTAAGAAAACAGAACCCAAATATTCATCCACAGAAACAAGTGGGCCTTATTTTTATATAAAAGTCATCATAGTGAGGCTGGTCAGAGGCTGCAGCGCTTGCCTTACGGAGAAGCTGAGGGAATTTGGCTTGTTCAGCCTGAAGAATAGACAGTTTGGGGGCAACAAAGCAGTAGCCCCCCAGCACCTATGAGTAGGGGCTTGAGAAGATGGAGCCAGGCATTTTGTTGTGGGAAGAGGAGAGGCAACAGGGATTGAAACAAGGGGGATTCTGACTGTACTTAAGGCAGAACTTTCAGCAGGACAGTCAAAGACTGGACCTGAACGCCTGGCGACACTGAACCATCTCTACCCTTAACGGTTTTCAAGACCCAACTAGAGAGAGCCCTGAGTAACCTGAGTTCATAGCTGCCCCCACATTTTAGCAGGTCGTTGGCCTAGAGAACTTCTGAGGTCCCTTCCAGCTTGAATTGTCCTATGATCCTGTGGTTTTATGGGTGGACGTTTCTGTCAGAAATCCAAGTTGCTAAAGAGGCAGTGGGTGGGAGGACACATGATCTTGTGGTGCTGTATCAGAAAGGCAGTGTGCTTGCTCACTTTCCATGGGTTTGAAGAGGAAGCCTGTGCTGGCAGTGAGAAGGCCACTTGGCTAGGGAATGGAAAGGGATCTCCATAACAGTTGCCTGGCTGAAGTCAGCTAGCTTTGTCTGCATGTTTGTTCTCAGATGGCTCAGAGGGGAGAACAAGCTTCACTGTACAATATAAGCCTTGCTTATTTTATTGGAAAATAAATTGGAAAAAATATATTTTATTGGAAAAAAAATTGCTTGTAAAAAGAGTCCTTAACTTTGCATACAAACTTTCTTGTCACTCTTTACTATGCATGTGTAGAATACACACAAAAATAGAGACCTACAAAATGGTAGTTATAAATAAAAATTCCTAATGCCAAATGTTTAACTTTATATGACTGCTGAGCCAAAAATGCTCCTTGTGTCTTGTGCTCATAAAATAGAGAAGAAAGCCTGTTGAAGATAGTTGACAGCAGACTGGCTCTTACAGTTCACTCTTCTGGCAAAATGACCAGATTGCATTGAGTGAACACCTTGGCAGTGGTTCATATCCAGATTGCATTATCTTGTATAGCGGTTCTGTGTTGACTGTAATCACATAATAGTCATGAAAGGCCACATGTCCCTTGTGAACCCTGACAGCATATAGAAAGTAAGTACTTTTTTATTTGACATGCTTTTAGTGTTTTTTTTTAGAGTCTATTAAGAATGAGTAGATAGACCTCTCTGTATTTTAAATATGGCAGTTAGACATGCTAAAATACTTTAAATGCAGTCTTTAAATAAATAGTGGAATGCCACTTTAAGAAGAAGCTGCATTGTCTGCCCTCAATTCATTTGGACATTGTTTCTCAGTGGGACTTAATTTTCTTGTTAATTGTTGTGAACAAATTTTTGGAGGAGAGGTTGTGAAAGACTGGTAGGGATTCAAACTTGTCCTGCTGTTGGACATCTGCCTTTGTTTCAGGTTAATTGCAATATATTAATTTACTTTTAATTATAAACAGCTTTTTAAAGGAAAGATTTTATTACCAGATATAAAGGACATTTACTGCACGTACTGTCCCTTCTGGCTCTTTAATATTCCTTTGATCTTCAGATATTACAGAAGATTAAGTGACAGAAGAGCAGAATTCAAAAACAAAACAAAACAAAACAACAAACAAACAAACAAAAAAAACAGCCCCAAAATGAACAAACCCCAAACAACCTTGATAATCTTTTTTATTATTATATTTTTATAGCTATGTTGTTATATTATTGTAATTACTGTTTCTTTTGCAAATAAAAACGGAAGAGTAATAAATGAAGCTTTTCACTTCAGTCATAAGAGTCTAGTTCTCAGAATTGTTCAAACTAGCTTCATACCTTCTCTTTTCTTTAGGGAAGTGAATCAGATTTTGAGTATGTGGATTGAAGAAAGCATTTTATTTAATCTAATTACACTCACTGTGTTATGCTGAAATTTCTTCCTTACTAATTGAGTTGTGTAACTTTTTAATTTTCTTTTGTTTCAATTTTAAGCCATAAACAAAATAAAGGTGTAGAAGCTTCTGGTCCAAAACTGCTTACCAGGTTAAAAAAAGAAAATGTGTGTGAACAGTGCTGGCTCATCTAAAATTTCCTTGTTCACTGAACACATTGTTTTCTGTGTTCTACACATTTCACAACTAATGGTCAAGGATTTAAGTTAAATATCTTCAAAGGCTGCTGAAAACTTAATTTATTTTGTTCTTTGACTTATGATAAGCCTCTTTCATTATATGACCAGTTCAGGCCTTATGAGGTATCTTTTGTGTCATTGCATTTACAAACACATGGATGTTTAAAAAAGAGGAGTTACACAGATCTGGGTAGATTTTTTTAAACTCATTGTGACTGATACTTTTATACCAAGCTGTCACTATTACTATTTTTTATTATCTGTTTGTTCTGAAAAATTAGGAGAGGGGTGAATGAACTTCAATAATGTTCTTGAACTAATGCAGGCAGACAAGGAAGTAAATCATTAATTACTGCTCTACATTTATTCTGTAAAACACATAAATTTATATGCATAATGATGCACCACTCTGAAGAAAGATGAGATACTTCTTTGTTCTTGGTCCCATGTTAAATAGTACAAGCCTTGCTTTTGAAAGATGTCATCCTTGTGTTGCAGCAACACTGAAATGTCCTCTAAGTGCCCCTCAGTCTGCATTACTGGTTAAAAGTGCCCCTAAAACTGTACAAGTAAAAATACACCATAGCACTTAAGGTACCTTCCCAAGTGAATTATGTCAAATTTCCAAAAGGTTGTCAAAGTGTATGCTGGCTGGGTATATTAATTTAGTACCAAATCTAGTATATTTTGAACTAAAAAAAAAAACCAGCCCCAAAACCAAAGAGTGGCACAAATAGAAATACCTAACCTTATGCCAGATGTCTGGAGAATCTCTTGGTATCTTCACTGGTGGGATTCCTTGCTAGTGATGCTAGACTAGTGCCTAGGAATTTAGTTAATGGATTTGAGAACAACTGCTCCATGTGTAAGTAAAACCTGATGCTTCTGTATTAAATTGATCAAGTCTCTGATGTCAGGATGACTCGTGTTTCTCAGACTGAAAGGCAATGTAGAGAAGATAGTGCATGGGTTGGAACTCCACCGGTCTTCGGGCAGTGGGGCTTGGAAACAGCTCTGTGGACAAGGTGGAAAAGGTGAGCTCTTGAGTGTTACTGTGATGAGCTACCTAAAATTCTCTTTTCTGAATATTCACCAGTTTTCATAAGCAGGTAGACTGGGTTGTGAAAAGATATTTTGGTTGTGGAGACATTGGGAATTTATGTGAAGGTTCCACGTTTCCATGAACTAGCTACTGCTATGTAACTACATGAAACTGGTAAGATAACTTGCACGGAGAGCTAAGATTTGGATCAAAATTGACTGAATTATTTGTAAAATTAAAGTAGCACATTTAAAATTATGTTACTTTCAGAATATTTTAAGCTACAGGAGAAAAATTGTTCATTCTTCACAAGTGACATTCATGTGGCAATTCTCTTGCAATTGATTATTGCCATACTACTGAGACATCAAATGTTCCTGTGCCTTTCTGTGTGCTTTGCTTAAATCTGTGGCTCTTAACTATGTTATTACAAAAATAATTTATTCTATTAACTCAAGTTCCCTGCTGATCATAATCCTCAGCTGTCTTTGGCATGGTTCTTGTTTGGCCTTCAAGGAAACTAGATGGATGTTTTTCTTTACAGTTTTATTTTATGCCAATAAGTGGCTCACCATAATGTGCAAATTGCCCAATTTGCCCTGTAGTGGACAGAAATCCAGAATAACTCTGCTTGCCCAGGGAGTCACGTGTGTGGCTCTGTAGGGATCGTTGTGGCTATTGCGAGCAGGGAGAGCACAACATCAGTGCTGTGCCACTGGACAGAAATGAGGCAGTAGGGTACAGCCAGCTGCGTGTGCAGGCAGATAGAGCTGCATCTGCCACACTGTCCTTGGCAAGGGACCACAGTAGTCTGAGGAGCAAACAATACTTGGTTGTATGCAGCTTCTAGAAGGGTTTTTCTCTTGTAGTTCTAGCTATATTTGATATAATTAACATACATGGACTATTTAATTACGTTTTAATAAAAATCTACCAGACAGTGTTTTAGAAACACCTTGGAAATACTTAATTAAGCAGGGATAGATGCAAATATTAAGCAGAAATGTGTGTTTTTCCTGCTTCAAGTCAGCAGCTCTCCGCATTAGAAGTATTTTGTTGATTTACCTGAAAAGCTCTTCTGCAAGAAAAATAGAGACAGAAGTGTTTTGTGAGGAGTGTAGAAGCTAAAAGAAGCACCCATGTAAGTTTTCTGTACATCACAATTCTTACATGAATCAGATCACAGCCGTTTTATGTGAAGAGAGATATTTATGCATTTAAAGTAAATATGGTAACGGTTCCTCTGCAAAATGACTGCATGAGCAATAGCATAACCAAGGGCTTCTTTAAACCAGAAGAATTTACTATAAACTGGTAAAATAAGTGGGAGGTATACTGAGGGATGCAGTCAGGTCACAAAGATCTTTCAGGCAGGAAATTGCTCACCAAGTAAAAACCAGGAGGTTTTTGTGAATTGCTCTGTGTTATCCTAATTCTGTTCCCAGCAGAGACACTTTTAGCATTTTTCGGGGGGTTGTTGCCTCATTTGTCATGAGGAGAGGGCCAAGCAGAAACAGTGGACTTCAGAATTTTTTTTTTGGGAAAACTACATATATTATTAGTGTTAGACTTTTGCAGTATTACACACTCTGCCACCTCACTGGTGCTGCAGAACCCTCCTTAGCGTCCCTGTAGAGTGTCAAACACTAGTGCTGCCCAGCTAACTGGCTCTGCTGAGTTCATTTAGGAGGACATGCCGGTGTGTTTAAATGGTGTGAGATCTCCAACCAGTGCCATCTAAGCAGCATGGGTCAGCTTTTTGCAGCTTTTTGATGCTCTAGTCCTTTTCTTTGGGTAGTTGCTCCCTCTTTGTTTTGCTGCTCCCACCCCAGTGTCTTGTTTAACTTCAATGGATTGTAAATTGGTTTGTTTTTTCATGCCCTTCCATGGCACTGAACTTGTGCACTCTGCTCTTACTGGAAACCCAAGAAAACATGAATAGATAAAATATGGGTAGCTATGTTGTAGAGATTTATGATGCACATTATTTATGAAGCTTCTGTTGTAGAATAGCATCTTTTGGACAAAACTAACCTGCATATGCATTCTGTATACACACAAACACTTGTGTTACACTATTTTTGTAATAAGCTAATTCACATCACAAGTAAGTTTTCCTCAGTTTTAGTGTTATCTCATATGTTAAGATTTAGAAAATAATACAAAGATGGACAGAAAAATAACTAGTTCTGTAAAGTGATGAGGCTTTAGTTACTTGGTTGAATGTGACACCAGTGGTGTGCAGTTAGCATGGTAATATAACTACTGAAAACCAGATTTGTATTACCTTTGAAAATGTGGGGAAGTTGAATTTTTCAATTTCAGATTTTTCCTTGTTTTTAAAAATCATAATGTACTATAATTTACCTGCCTTTTCATGTTAGTTTTAAAACAACAGAAAAAATGGATTAATATGAGAATAATTACCAGTCTATTATAGAAACTTATCTACGTAAGAAAATGATACTTTAATTACAATTTAATTCATTAGATTTTAAATTATTTAATTCATTAAACTTTATTCCAAGCATTTAAAATTAACTTATTCCTGTTACACTACCAAGAAATTCAAGTGACTGTTATTGTGCAGATACAAATAGTACCCACAGTATTTCAGGCCTAATGTGTTTTGTTGTTATTGTCCAGTTAGGTGGGTCCCTTTTTAACCAGCTGCTAAAACCACAAGTTTTGATAGGTGCATTGGTACTTGAATGATTTGTCAGTACTTGTGACAGATTTAATGGCTATTTCTGATGTGACTTCAGCTCCTTACTGTGATGCTTGACGTGGAGAGGTTCCAGGTGTGCTCTGTGAAAATAGTTACAAATGAAGACAGGGACAGCTAATGTACTTGATGTGGAATCCAGAGGATAGAAGTTAAATGAAAATAACACTATCATTAACAAGTATGCTGGAATTGAAAGGATAACAATAATTTAACGTCAATTTCTAGATACTTTTGGACTAGCACTCTTTGTTTAGGACTGTAAAGGTTCTAGATCCCAACAGGTAACTTGACAGGAGCTGTGTTTCCATGTGGCCTCCTCTCCCAGTGCTTCACTTGGGCAGTGTCTCACTAAAACTGTACGTAGGCCAAAGGGGAAAATCATGAACCTCTGCTGACCTCTATGGATTTTGGCCCATTTATGCTCCCCCAGCGCTGTCCTTATTTGTGCGAACTGGCTGGTGTGTGGGAACTGCCTACTAGGAAGAGCATCGTGAGAGGCAATGGAAATCATATGCACAAAAAGAAAAGCACGTGCAGTGAAGAGCCCCATAAGCTGCCTATAAAATTTTTGATTAAAAAGTGTCTCTTTAAATGAAATTTGGCACAGCTGTTGCCATCTGTCAGCTCTTTGATGCTCTTTACAAAATACACTGTTGATCTCAGCCCAGTCCCTCCAGGGCTGTGCTGCTGTAGGGTATGCCACGCATGGCAGATTGTCAGTGTCACTGGAGAAGCAAAGGCTCTTGGGTATGGGGCTGAACACTCAACACTCAGCTGAGGTACTGAAAACAAAATAGTCTTATGCTTCAATCTGCAAGACTTAAGTAGAAGACACTGCCTACTGTTTACTGGAAATTGTGCTTTTATATTGCATATGAAAGCAGAGCAGATAAATGACAACTTTCTCTAGAGTCCCTGTGTAATCTGCTTGTTGTGGTCTGACATACAGGTAAAAGATATCTTGTGTAGAGCATTTCTTACCTATGACTGTGGCTTTGTTGAGCAGAATCAGGTATAGAAGTAAACCCCTTGTGGTGATGTATTCTTAAGTTTTTATGCTATAGTCACTGAAGAGAGGGACTAAGCTGCCCAGCGCTGAATATTCCATGTGTGTCCATCCTGATGCTGTAACTGCAGATGTAGAAGTGGTGGTTGTACAGTGACCTTCTAGAAGGACAGCACTGACTGCAGTGGTGGAGCTAAAGTTGTAGTAGTTAAGCTTTCATTGTAATTTAACTTAATGTGAATAATCACTGGTGTCTGCGATCCAGAATAAGAGAATGGAGTTCAGCTACTTTGTTGAAGCTAACATACTATTTCCTAAGCCATTTTTTGACGTTGCTATACTGAAGATGAAGTTAGTTATCTTCAGCCTCGAGCGACTCTTAATCAGAAGATACTAACTTCTCCCTAGATTACATCTAAACCATAGATAAATAATAATGGTTTATTAAATCATTTTTGGATACTTATATTATGAAATTATGAGGTTTTGAACTCTGTACCTATGATAAAGCTGCAAAAATACAAACACTGGAAGAGATGTGAAAGCAGATTTAAGAGTGAAGGTTCAGCTTTGAATAAAAAAGTGAAAACTTGAGTCATTGTTATTCTCAAAATTAATAGGAAATACTTTAAGGTGCCAAAATAAGCTGTAGTGATCTTAGCCCCTAAGTAGCTAAACTCTATGAAACAGAAGCTTGAATGCACAGAAAAATAGATGCTGGGTGTTTCAGGTAGTTTTGTGGATGCTTTAGTTGTAACATTTATTCAGAGTTATTCTTTGTCTCCTGTGAAATTTTCAGACTTAATACTCCTTTGCATTGAAAGAATTAACTGCTACCATTCAGTATAATTTATTGAAGACTCTGTTTCATGTGTGATATTGCACTGTGATTTTTTGCATTTTGAGTGCACCAAAGCTGCTCTGTTATGCTGGCTTTTAAGTTTACACTTGAGTAAAACCAGCATTTTTTTAAGAGGTTTGCACTGATCAGAATTGATCAATTTTTTATCAGGCAACCAAAATAAGTAACTTATCACACTTCAGGAGGTGCACAGAGCACAAAACTAGGGCACAGGAATTAATATTTCAGTATTCTGCACGTAAGCCTTTACGTGCTCTTTTGCTGATGACAATGGAACCAACTTGGAAAAAGAGTGAAAGAGGAGAGCCTTCACTCTTACCCATTATTTGTCAACAAAAACTTGAACAAGCTACTTGAAGTAGCTTATATGTTATCTGCACACCTCACGTGTCAGTTTTCTCATAAACTCATTTTATCTTGTTCTTATCTAAGAATTAGAAATTTGTGTCATTTCCTCTTTGACCCAGGGTATGTATGTGTAATTGTTCTGTAAAGGAAATAAAGCCCAAAGGACCTGGGAAATCAAAATGTAATTCTTTCCTCTTACACAGATTTTGGGCAGTTGCTTAAGTGCCCAGCTTGATTACCATTCATCATTTGGTGACCATCAACATGCATTTAAGAATCTATTGAAATAAATTACTGTTATTAATATAATTGCTGCCTTTCCTGTTCCTTGTGCAAACCTACTGACTGTTATGTATGCAATCCTTCCTCTTTCATACTCCAACACTCAGTTAAATTAGTTCTGTTTTGCATATGCAATTTTGTTGGGCAAGATGGCTTCTACCCTTTCCATAACCGTGATTGCTTCACTGTCAGGACTCTGGCTGAACTGGCCAAAGTACTGGCATACACATAATTTTCTATACGTATACAAAGATGTGTCTGTGTAGATTTATGTCCTTAAACATAAAAAAAACCCCAAACAATCTTAGCAGTTTTAAACTGAATTTTGGGATGTGATGGTATTTTGTTTGTTTGTTTCTGATTTTTACTGTGGAAACTTAAAAGTGGTAGGGTAATCCTGAAATGTAGCTGATTACCTCTCCTGTCTTATCGCATATTTTCCAATTGCTTCAACTTTATATGCATTTAATTTTAGCTTTCTTACAATTTTGCTTATCTTAGTCTTCGCTTGGAATAGAACTTAAAGGCACAAGTCTCATGCTCTTATATCAGATTATTCCAGCTATAATCAATCCGTTAGTACAAGAGTGAATCACTTTTCCCAAGTGAAACAAGCCATTTCTCTTTTGTGCTGTATTTCTGCACCATGTTTTTAACAGCACAGGTTAGCTGAGCAGAGGAGGGAAATGTAACCTGTAGAGCTCTGTATGAAGGTGTAGGTACAAATGCAGAACCATAGAATCATCTTAGGTTGGAAAAGACCCTTCACATGTACAAAGAAAGGAGGCTGACAACAAAACACCTCCTATAGAATGGCAACTTAGTGAGCATGTGTGTGTTTGTGAGGGGAAGCAACACTGCCTTTTTTTTTTCCCCCCAACCTTGTTCCTTAGAATTTATGATTAAGACAGAGAAATGGAATTACTTTCAATATTTTGATTACTGGTTTTCTTCACAAACAGTCCATAGCATATGGTCTGTACTTACAGAACAAACTTTTTCTAAGTTTAGACAAAACAGTAATTCTGATTTCGGTGCTATTGGGTGATGACAGAAAGACCCAGGCTAAGAAAGATGATCCTGAATTCACTTGCTGTTCTTCCTTGACACACAAGCTTTTTCACTTAGATTTTTAAGTTCTGAACGTGACTGAGCTTATCCAGAACCTAGTGCTCTGTTACCTTATCCAGCTCTGATTTCCCACTCCTGGAAATGTGTTACACCTTCATGCTGGAAAACCCTTGCAAGCCAGCACGTTACTCCTCTTGCTGCAGTAGAGTCACATCTTTCTGTTACGCCACAAATATCTGTGTGTATATTTATGGTCTGTTTTCCTGTCTTTTTTTTTTTTTTCCTTGCCACACAATGCTGTGATAGTCATAGGATTTCTGATTGAATAGTGACTTCATTACTAACATTAGAACCTCCTGCCAGTACAACCAGGACCCTTTGACTTGCACTGACATACATCTCAAGAGGATTGCTCATATCGATGTTACAATTATTGGCAGTTAATGACAGTTTAATGCGTTCTGTTGCTTGCTTCAGGGATGTTTTGTGGAAAAGAAAAATAGAATGCTTTTCATGAAGACATACTGACACTTTATTCCTTTTCACATAAGACGAAACAACCTCTCCATTTATTCTTGGCATTTTCTTTTCCTTAATCTAGAGGCCATTTATACATTTAATAGATTAACTCCAGTTTATTAAGAAAATGGACAGGATCCTCTTGAAATTATAACAAAAAAATCAGATTTTCATCTGGCATGACTTTTCACTGCATTACTGAAAAAAAGTTAAGACAATATAGGTCTGGCCCAGTAAGACACACATGAGTCTGGCTCAGAAATTTTTTTTTCTAGTTTATTCTCCTTTCTAATCAGGCAAATAACTTGCAAAAAGCCCCTTTGCAGAAATTTCTAATTATCAGAAAATTGATTTATTTAATGGTGTCATATCTTCTATATAATTGACAAGGATAATAAGGCAAACACTGTGATTTCAGTGAATCTTTGTTTTTCAGACAAAAGAGTAGGAAATGTGTATGGTTTTGCTTTTTGTTAATGTATCTGATTCTTTTGAAAGGGTGGACAGCTGCAAAAGCTCAGTTCTGTGGCCGATTTAAATAAAGTGTTGGTTTCCAAGGTGAAGTTGTTCCTTCACTGGTAAATAGAGCATCTTCAGTGTTTTAGAATGCTAATGAGTAACAACAAATAATGACAAAATATGTCAGTGGTCACTTTTGGTTTGTGTGTGTGACACAAAGTGCTGTTTGGGGAAAACTGACCATCCGAACTGCTCTTGAGAAATAAAACCAAGTAAAAATTGCATTTGAGCCCCAAATCCCAACCCCCTTCCCTGCCTCCCCAGTGTTGCTGGAGTAGCACTGCCTTTTCTATTTTATTATTGTACCCATGCTATTGCAGCAAATAAATGACCATTGGATCTGCAAATATCTAAAGTGTAATGGCTTTAAAATTATACATACGAAATTAAATATTAAAGAGTTGTTTGAACCCACTGCTCTGTTAATGATGACTCAAGCCCTGAATCTAGTTGTCATTTCTTCTAGTGAAATGCAGACAGCAGTTCCTTGGGTTTTTTTTGGTTTTTTTTTTTTTTTTCAGTCTGCTCTCTAAAATTTTCTAATTATTTCTAATGCATAACCTTCTTCCTGTGCTCAGCAAATATGGGGCTAACATTCCTGATGCACCTTATCTTCCTAATTTCTAGCACTTGAAGAACTGAAAAATTGAATATCAAGCAAAATCAAATTACCTATAAAGCAAAGTGAATAAACTGCTGCAGCAAAAGAGCTAATTTTTATCACTGATGTGAGAATAGTGTCTCCAATGTGGCTGTTAATGAGCAAAAGTAGTAGAAAAAGAGAAATAAACATGTTCTTGGCCAACCCTGTGTTATTTTCTTCTCTGTTAATACCATGACTAATTCTTCTGAATGTGTAACCATCTGCTGAAAACAGCAGTAATATCCAAGAAAGCTTGGACTGGGATTTGTGTCAGGTTGAGTGGCTACTACATGGCATAGAAATCTTGGGCACTATTAATGCAAGTAGGTATCCTGGTTTTGAAGTTCATTGTTCACTCTGTACCATCAGAATTAAGCATTTACCTTGGCACTCTCTTCTGCAGACTAGTCTGGGTGAGCCAGTGACCCGGGTCACAGATCTTTTCACAGACACAACATGTAGAAATAATTAGCTTGGACATCAGAGACCTCCCAAAATACCAAGGCCAGAAAATTGAAGAGGAAAGGGTACATAATCTCCCCTGCTGTTAAAGACTTATCATGTGTGTTGAGTAATGGCTTTGGGTATAAATTGAAAACTCCAATACAAAAGTACCTAAGGAATTGAGAACAAATATTTTTTCCAACCTATGAAGATTAGGGATGAAGGAGAGAAGAAAGAGTACATTGACATGGCATATATGATGAAAGTGTCTAGTAATAAACTCCTTTTATGTACTAGCATTGTGTGGCCTTGCAGCTGTTTTCACAGTGTTTTGAAGGGGTGAAACAACTACTTTTTTTTACAGACAGCTTTTGGTGGACCCATTGATAAGCAGCGATTTATTGTGTGGGGTTACTCTTGAGTCAAACAGTCCTTGATATATATCCTGGGATGGTTCTGTGGTGGTTTGTATAATATTACAGCATCAGAATAAATAACTATAGCTTTAAGAAGATCATCTTTATTACAGCTCTAAAGATAGGCTGTGTTGTCATAGTGTGACTGAAATGCCAGTTTGGGTTCTTTCTCAATGCTGACACAAACTGTAATGGGTTTTGTTTAATTGATTTTGTGGTGGTGATGGTGGTGCTCCTCCAGTCCTACAGGCAGTGGGTTTGGAAGTGTTGTCCCTGTCAGCTCTCAGACTGCGAATCCCCTTTGTCCTTGGTGGGTGTGAAAGAAAAAGTAGTGTTTTACTGGAGACCAGTGTTTTGTGAAAAAGAAATGGGTTTGTGGGGAGGGGTATAGTCACAGGGTAGTTCACTGGAAGAGCACGTTAGGAAAATGCACCACCACCTGATGGGTGGCTGCTTCTTTCAGCACTTCCTTTCTTTAAACTCTTAAAGGGGTTCACTCTTCCCTTTTATGATGAAAAGTTTCTTGAATTTTTCATACTGTCGGGTTTTTTAATTCCTTGAACAATCCTGTGAACTTGTGGATCTGCAATGTTCGGGGTGCTCCCTATCCCTGTCACTCATTTACAGAACTGATTTCTATTAACTATTGTGGCTATTTCTTGCCCAGACAGGTGGTGTCAACCCCATCCCTGGGGACATTCAAGATCAGGCTGGATGAGGCTCTGAGTAGCTTGATCTGGTTGGAGATGTCCCTGCTTATGGTGGGGGGGTTGGACTAGATGACCTTTGGAGGTCCCTTCCAGCCCAGACGTTCTGTGATTGTGTCTTTTCTGGCTGAACATAACGGCACTGATCGGTTTGTAATGTTCTTTATCTCCTTCAGTTTCCATAAGCATAACATATTTCGCCAAGCATTACAGAAAGATTAAAATTCAATTTGAGTGCTGAATTATGCATGATTTTCAATTTGACAATATTCTAAGAATCCTTTGTTTCCCAGCTTTTTAGTATTAGGAGGAAATATCTACTATCAAATGTATTTTTGATAGATATTTCCTTGTATTAGATGGCACCGTTAACATCTAATCAATTCTACTAAGATGTCTAAATATTTAATTTTGCAATTTATAGTGCCCAGTCTTTTTGATAAATGGGATGCTTCTATTTGTGGCTAAAATCTGGGGGGAGGAAACATATAAGCAAAATTACTTCAAGAGGAGAGAAAAATCAGTTTAGTTATTTATTTTCCTAAAATGTAGATGGTAATATTTATTGAGCTGCCAAAATATGTAAATAACAATCAGCAGAGTAAAGCCTGAAAAGCATTAATCAAGGTTCAGTATGATTAAGCATTCTTAGCTTAAATAAGGAGTGGGATGTGAATATCCTTAAGATATCAAATGCTGCTAGAAATAAATGAGTAATGTATAAAAATAGTGAAAGCTTTAAAGCAGAGTACAAGCTTTAAACAGACAGAGTTTGTTCTAACTTTTTTTTTCTTTTGGTATCTGAGTTGAATCTACAGACATCTCCTATCTTAACTTTGTCATAGGCTCATCATCTCTACTTTTTTTTTTTATGTATTAATAATAGGAGTTCAGAGCAGACGGAATCAGTTTGCTGGACTTAAATAGTATCAAAGCTTAAGGTGCTTGTTTCTTCATTTGTATACTTAGGTCTTAATCCTTCCCTACTCTGAGAGCTCTCAGGGGTTTGGCAAGGTGAGGTCACTTCCCCCTTGAAATGCACTGAAGAAGAGACTCATTAAGGCCGTACTGTTTGTATGCATCTATGTGGTTTAGGATTTACTTCTTTTTTAAAAGTGACATACTCACACAGCCAACAAACTTTATACCCTTGCATAAACTTGCTTTGAGTACCTTTATATGAACTCTCAGGCACAGAGAGTATTAAATGAGTTCCACTTATTTGAACTCTCAGCATTAGCTCTTCATATCCATACTTGCTCAAACGTTTGCAGAAATTATTAGTGTTTAAATGTGTCCGTTCATTCTTGTTATAAATTTGACACAGCAATTTTACTGGCTTTATTGGGTCATAATTTTAGCTTTACTTATTGAATATGCAAAGTGATGCAGATGGGTTTACAAATAAACACTTTCATCCTCATGAAATGAAGTATAGTTGAGATCCTTAGCTGTGGGTGATTTCTGAACATTCACATAAATGCTTTCATTAAGTAATCAATATCATTGAGTAACTGTACATAAAGCATACGGATGAGATATGTGAAAAAGTAATAAGCATTATAAATCCATTTTGTCAGTACTCAGAATATTAAGTGCCTCTTGGTACAAAATAAAGATGTTTAAATGTGCATCCTTTTAAGAGAATAGCTGTAATATTAATACACTCTGGACTTGTTTTAGTAAGGCAAAATAATTTTTTAGTTACTGTGCTCAGTGGGAAATCTGCAGGTTTTACCTACTATTGATGAATTTATATCATACCTAAGAAAAACAGTTTTTGTCATTTTTCCCATTCAAATTAAATAACAGATTTGCTTTTGTAACTGTTCTGTTGTTTAAATTTCTAAACCATTTTAATTAAAATAAGCTTTAGAATTGTAGTTCTATCAAAAATACACTGGTTGCAAAGGATTGCATAGCTGGTCACAAATGGATGGATGAAGAAAATAATCAGTTACACTAATCTGTACAAAGGGTACATTGTTTTTATTGGAAAGTAAAAACCAGGTGAGAGGATTGCCACCACTGTAGGGTGGTGTTCTCATGGATGGGTACATCTTCACACAAATAGTTCTTTAAGTGTAATAAATTTTTCACAGAATAAAATGCTCAGTAGAAGGGGCATTAACCTGTATTTTTCAAGTTGTGTAATAAAGATGTTTGACTTCATATTTAAAATAAAGGTATTTAAGCATTATATATATATACATTTTTTTTAACTCAGAGGGAGTTTTTCATAGTCACATTTATCTAAATTAACTTCAAACCATAGTTTGGTATGTTGCATTTTACTTTTTTAGTAAAGTTCATTTACTCGTTGCTTATTTCTACAGGCTGGAGAAAAGTAAGTTGTCTGTAATAGAGGACTTGGCCTTTAAGTGGTCTCTGTTAGGGAGGATAGGAACACAGAGCCTGCTTAACTAGGCTCACAGAGAGGAACTGTTTTTAATTTAATGGATATAAAGCTTCTACAATAATGTGTGATGGTAATGAAAAAAAAGGGAACAAAAGCAAGCTGGAGATGCATAAGCGAGTTTATTTTGGGTAAATTTCTTTTTCAGAGACCAATCTAATGGCACTACTGTCTGCCAACTTCAATTTGCATAGCCCGTAATGATTTGCTTGCCTTCCCCAGGACTCAGATCCCACCGAAGCCAGGAACATCCCAAGCCCCTGTATTGTTCTTATCAGGAATTAAAGGCTTAAATAGGTTTATGCTTCTTGCACTTGAGATCCCAAAGTTATATCTAATCAGAAGCTATAGCTAATCACCAACTAATGAGAAATTTAGATTTATAAGGCAGTTGGCGCTCACAAAAAGCAGCGCACAGACTTATAATTGCTGTCCAAATAATGAAGGAGAATTTTGTTTGGTTTTATTAACACAAAGCAGTCTATTAACCTTTCCATTCCCCCCACATTCTTACCCTCCAAAATTGTCAACATAATCAGCTTAGCCTATTAGTATGACTTCATAGCATGTGTGGATGGTGTTAAGGTAGTGTAAATTCAAACTTTAATAAGGTACTGAAAGTCATTGTTGTCACTAGGTGACAGGTACTCCTGTGTTGGTATCCTTGGCAGTTGAATTTGCCTCCATGGGGACAAGTGTGACCTAGACCAGTGGATTCTGCTTCATCTTCAAGGCATTTTTGGAGTGCCATATTTAGTCTTTTTTCATTTAGAGTACAAATTTTAGTATAATCAGTTATTAATTGAATCATTACTAGACTAATTTTGTACTTTCCATATTTTCAATGACAGTCAATTCTTTCCTATATTTATCTGGAGTAAGGAATCATGATAACTAGTGTAATGACAAAACTAAATCCCAGAGGCAGTCATACTTGGGAAGTTTGATTAGAAACGTCCATATTTAAATAGGTAACTATAGCCCTATTGTGCAAAGATATAGCTTTTAAAATATGTCCTTTGAAACTGCTCCTTTCTTTGGTTAGGAACAGCCATGTCCAGCAGAACTGTCATGCTACTGGTGTTAGAGGTGAAATTTGATGAATCTTTTGAAAGTCTTGCCTGGGTGGTGCAAAGAAACAGTTCTGTTCTACAAAAAGTGTTGATGTGTTATGAAAAGGCACCTTTCACTTACCTTTTCCCCTCCCCTTTTATAGCACAGAAAGCTTACACCTTATATCAGTGGAAGTGGAAACACAGAAAAGTTTTTGAAATGCCTTACTGTGCCTATAGCCAGTATTACTTCATAATGCATTTTGTTATGTGCCAGTGTCAAAAATGGTTGTCTTCCTTTTGAATGTTCTGGCTGTTCTCCATCACAGTAAAATTTAGAAATGCCATTATTCCTCATAAGTGAGCAGCTCTGCGTTAGAGCACTGATACCAGTCAGAAATGGGACGACACAGTGAGATCAGTGTCACCACGCTGCCATCTGTAAAAGCTCTTTGAGAGAATTCTGTGGCAGAGTCAGTGCAGTTCAAAATAGTGATCAAAAAAATCAATGAAATGTGAAGAATTAGTAGGGAAATAATAACTAAAAAAAATAAGAGAGTATCAGGTTGCTACTGTCTAAATTCTTGCTGGTGTTAATATGTTTGGTCTAGGAAGCCCCTAAGCAGCAAGATGTACCACTGTTCTCTTCCCCTTTTCTGTTAATTCCCCGTTCTTATTTGCTTCCCCTGAGCACCTGCTACTGGTTCCAGCTTGAGGAAAACACTGGGTCAAAAGGGCCTTTCCTCTGAGTGAATTGTGGCCATTCTTAGGGTGCCTCTTAGTAACAGTGTAAGTACAGCTAGAGGGAAAGGAAGGAGCGTGTGCACTGAGGAACTGTAATAATGCCAACTGTCTGACATCAACACATTAATAGCTGTAAAAAAAGAAAAGTACAGGTTAAACCAATATGGGGAATTCTGTTTGTAAATTGCAATGAAACAATTGCAACATTTCTATCAGTTTTGAATGGAATGTTGAGACAGTAAATGTGTGACAAAAAAAAAAAAGTTGTGTGCAATTAAATATTCCATGTAAATACAAGATTTTCTGGCAGTAGCAGAGTCACACAACTCAGCTTAACATTAGGGCATTTATATATCTGCTGGAATTTTTCTCTCTCAATTTGAGCAGGGACTAGAGTGTAGGTATCTCTTGCCCTGGCCTCAAATTGTCCATTGTTTGATAACAAAATGGAGCACATTTGCAACTTCTGACCTGAGAAGTTGAATTTTTCAGCAAATAAGACAGTCAACAGGCAGATGCCAGAAACGTCCAGCCACATTTCTAGGGCACAATGATCTTTCTCCCAGTATCAGTTTGCATTTCAATCAGCTTCTTTGAAAAATGGTAGTTGTTAAAGGCTGTGATTTTGTTCAAGGCACAAGCTGAATTTCTGTGTGTTTTTGAAAAGCTCTCCGCTGCAAGTAGAGGGTAATTTCTTCTGCATATGTCCTGAGACTTGATAAGAAACAAAGAAAGGTTCAAATAGATCCTGCCAGTAGCTAGATTTCATATTCTAAGATGCAGAGTAGTCAGACCAAGGACTACGAGCTTTTAACAAGGGTGTTGTCCTTAAGTTGACAGTTAGGACCTGGCTATTCGTGAAATTCTCATATTTTTCTTTACTTCAGAGCATGGCATTTTCATAATTGCATTTGATCAGAATAACTTCCTGAATTAAATTGTGCATTTACTTTGGGTATAGATTCTCCTAAGAGCCAGAGTGTGTGTAAGTGGTGGTGGCTGACAGGAGAGAAGAATTATAGTGGGAGACTGCTGAGTAAGGACTGGCTGCATGTTGCATTAAGCTATTTTTGGAAGGAGACTACTTAGTGAGCAATTAAAGATCTAATGCAGTATGGTAGAAGACTGAGCTGGTTTTAAACCAGAGCTGAGTGTAAGCCATGCATACTAAGGAGAGGAGCAAATGCTCCTCCCTTGGTGCAGTGTGAAAGCTCTATAAACCCCTCCCTGGGGCACAAACTTCCAGATTCAGACCAGAATCAGATCTAGACTCAGCATACATTCAGGATACTGTGATTGTTTTCTAACCTTTTCATCTGCTGTAACTAAATATCATGATACAAAGCTTTGTTAGAAGGGCTTTTGTAGGTGTGCTGTATTCAGACATATAATTACCTCTTAACTGGAACTATCTAAAGTAATTTCTTATGAATAGACTTAAATAATACTGTGCTTTATATTTTGCTTACTATTCTTTTATGTTGTCTTATCCTTTAGATTTCTTTTTTTTTTTTTTTTTTTTGCCTCTCCATTACAATTTTTCTTAGCTCTTCCTGAAATTAATTGGAACTAGCTGGGGAATTGATTAGATTTTTCTTATGATTATGCAACTGTCTAATCTTCCTGGCAGCTGCTAGCCAGCCCAATTGCTTATAAATTATAATGCGTTATAAAGCCCTGGCTCAGAAACCTTTGTGTATTTTATACAGGAAAAAAAAAAACCAACATTTCTTCTGTACATAGTAAATAGCAAGGGTAGTTTCCCCTGAGGGCTCCCACTTACATGATAGTGGCTCACTGAATGTTCGTATCTGATTTAGTAAATTGTTGGATGATAGCAATCAGGATGCTGACTGGTTGAGTAATGAGATTCTGATGACTACTAGCTCCCTGATGATAAGTGCTTCAAAACCATTAAGTGCTGTAAGATTCATAACATGTGAAGAATGTAGTGAGCCCTTAGCATTTAAAAATTGTATTAATGATTTTTTTTTTTAGTTTAGATTTAATAAACTCCTGAGAATAAGGATTGTATTTTTATTTGTATTCTTCCCATCACTGATTAACAAATAAATAACAGGGTTTCTGTGTGAGTGCAGGGGGATCATGGTGGTTAGCCTTGGCAAGCAGCACAGCAGATACACAGGCTACCCACACATCACCAAAGCATCACAGCAGTTGCATGTATTCTCTCAGACTTTTATTTCTCTTAATGACCTTTTTGCAGGAAGTGGATACATTAATACAAACATTTCCATATAGACATATTTTACTGGGTTACCACGATTAAGTAATCAATGCTATGAAGCTAGCTCTAGTGCTTGATTTAGCTGTTACTTTTTCATCAAAGCTGTTTAGTCAATGAATGCATAGTTTAAAATCTTTTTAAAGAATAAATGGGAGAGATTGGGATTGTTATAAATTCTGTTTATAATGCGTATTATCATTGGAATGCCATATATCAGCAACTACTGAGAGCTAATTCCCTGTAATCTATTTTTCAGGTCGGCAACTGTATTTTTTAGTACTTTCTTCTTTTCTGCTAAGCCACACATTTTAATATCATATCTCTTGAATGTTAGGATCCCCCTTAATTTGCTAAACAGACTGTAAGAACAGAAACTAAGAGAGACCGCTGGCATGATAGTTTTTGTTTAAATATTAACTTTCATTATTAAAATTATTTTGTGCTTCTTAATACATTGCAATTGAGAACTCAATGTAGTCCTTTTAAGAACGGTTATTGTTTATGAGGACTGTCAGCTGCTTTTATGAACTCTTACAGCCCTGTTGATGTGCCGGCAGATGAGTTGAGTGGAGTTTAAATAATTTGACAAAAACCCCAAACAATTACATTCCCTTTTATGAGATTATCAAATTAATGTAAGTATTTAATTCATTTTAAACTCACAAATTAATAAAAATAAAAATGAGAGGATTGATGAATTCTGCCATATTCCTAGACTTTATGACTTTACATTAAGCTGGTTAGAGCACTGAATGGCAAAGTAACGGTAGTTGAAATTAGAGCACCAAAAAGGATGAACTTTGGATGTGCTTTGGAAAAATGAGGCATATCAGCCTTTCTTTATTGCTCAGAGACATTTGAAGTAAGGTGCCTCACTTATGTTTTTGGGTTTACATGATGTCAAATTCTATGTTCATTATTTTTAAGGTAGCTGAAAGTTAAATCAGTTATCATATACCTACCCCTATCTGTTCTGTTTTCAGAGCACCATTAACCACCAATTCTTTCATGTATTTGAGAAAAAATATTGCATAGGGTTCATGCACGTACCCTTTTCATGAGCTCAGGAGTCCCTTTATGTCCCGAGACAGAGGTTGAAGCTGAACCTAGCCCTCTTATTGGGCACACTGCTAAAGGGCTTGGGATGCAATCTGGGTTGAGATGGGAGTGAACCAACCGGCCAATAACTACAGGGAGGGACTCTTTCTTACTCACTTTTGCCCCAGAAAGCAATAATGCCAAAAGTGGGTCAAGCAGCCTGGCTCTGCATACTGAAGGCTGAACATGAGCATGGCTGTCGGTGGCCTCCACTCCATTCTGTTGCCTGATTTTGCAGACTGGCCCTTCTGATTGATGACCCAGGACCAGTTTAGTTTTTATGGCTTCATAAAAAAAGTTCAAGTCAGGGGTTCTGTTAGCTCATTTAGGTTACACTCATGTACCTGTGTTGAAGGTAATGGTATTAAATGAAACATTGCAGTCCTCTGGAAGCTATCCTCCTTGTGTGTCATGAAAAGAGATTGGAGTGCTAACAGCTTTTAGGGCTTCTGCATTGGCAGCTTTTTGTTTAGGTGAGAGATTTCTGTGTGACCTTAGCAAAATATTGTTCTATGCTGTGGAAGGAGGAAGATAAACACTTCCTTGGTTCTTTTCCCAGGGCTCTGATAAATCTCACAGTGGACAAAGCTCTGAATCTGCTAGTAGTCTGGTGTTACAAAGGTGAGCTGGACTTATTAAACCTGGTGCTTTTGAGCCTATAAAATGTTCCTCTATACAATCTGACTTCCTTGGTAGAACTACTATCTTCTGCTTCAGAGAAATGAAGAAGCAGAACATGGTATCTTTCATGTAGATGGCAATAACTCTGCCTGCATGCCCTATTCCTTCTGCTTATGGAGAGGGAATTATATTTATGAAGTAAAGACACCAAAAAAAAAAAAAAAACCACTCCAGCTGCTCACATGCTCAGTGTTCATTTAGCTAGGCTTACAAAATGGGTAATTCTTTATTAGGAATTGCCAGAAAATGAAAGAATGAAGGCCAAACACCTGTAATATGATATTCAGGGATAAAAGTTTCCCTTTTATAGGAATTTAGGATTCAAGGGAGAAATGGCTGAACCCATTACTTTATCCTGATCTACCCCTTCCTTTCCCTCCAGTATGCACTGGAGGACCAGTAGGTCTTCACTCGCCCAGTTGCCATAACAGTAGATGTAGCACCCTCTGTTTTCTAGTGAAGCTTGCCGCAGTGATTTCTGCTGTGGTGACTGTGAGGTCTTGAGTGCCTGAGGTTATTTACTGTGTGAATTCCATTTGTATATTTTGTAACCTTTAAGGATACTGTCATCCTATTTCCAGTTAGTTTGATCTCCACACTAATGCTGTCATAATTATCACTTGTCATAATTTTTCTAATGTAACATTTGGAACTCAATAAAACATTAACACAGAGATTGTGTCATACATTTTCTTACAGGTTTTGACTTGGCCTGTCAGTTTGTAATCTTCATGATAAATTTTCTGCCTGATGTAGTCATTATACTTCTTCCTATTTTCTTATGATTTCTAATACTAGACCTACCAGAAAAGAATAGAGAATGGCATAGAAATTGTGCTTCTGGAATGAAAGATTGTAAATGATAGATGTAACAGAAAGATAAAACAGAAAATAAACTTAAATAGGAGGAAAAATCAAGCAGAAAAGAGAAAGATACAATACAATGGTGAAGTGAAAATTATAGAGGGAAAAATCTTCCCATTGATAGCATTCTCAGTAAAGTTGTGAAAACTGCTATGTTCCTTTGTTTTGTTGATTTTTTTTTTTTTTCCTTTGAGATGAAGTGAAGGGTTTTTTTTCTTTTGTTTTTATTGAGATAGAGCTCATTGAGTATTACAATGCTGTGCTCTTGTTCAGGCTGATGGATTTCAACGAGGACATTAGTTGAAAGCAAAGAATAACAGAAAATGTAGAAACCCCAGCAGTGAGGTCATTTATGGGATATTAATATTCTGACAAGTTTTGTAGGCTTCTAGAATGTCTTCAAGTAGACAATTAATTGGGACTTACATTGAATCTAAATTCCCTTTTGTTTTTGGCTGAAGTACCAAAGAAAAGCAAGTGTTTGAATAGAATAACAAGGAGATGGAATGGGGTTTAGAAAGTCTGGTAAGACCACCTCTTCCCCTCTCCCCTTTCACACATAAACTGTCTTCTAACTTAATATCATAAAGATTCTTTGATTACAGAACGCTGTCCATGTGGTGCTCCATCTCCCTCATTGACAAATGATGGTGTATTTAAGAACAGTAGACTTAGAGGGTTTAAATGTATATTTCCTCCAGTTTTGCCTATACTACTTTGATTCTCTTCTAAGAACCACCACAAGAAAAAGTCCTAGTTTCTAGGCTGCATTGCCGTTTCCCAGGTAACAACATAGGAAATCACAACATCAGTCACCAAGTCCTTCTTGTAGCCTGTGACAGACAAATTGCCTTAAAAACCCAGCCTTTTCAAAATAAAACTGAACTGATGCAAAGGTACATAGCAAGCAGAAACACCAGATAACAAAACAAACGTTTACATTTCCAGGCTTATCTGAAGTGCATCTTTTGACTGTAATACATTCAGGTGGCATCTCCTGCTTCCTGTAGCCTTTTCTTAAAACTCCTAAAGTGATTCATTTCCAAGCATCTTTACTCCTTCATTCTGTACTTTCTCCACAGAGGCATCTTTAGGAGCTTTGTATTTGCTTTTATCAAGGTAAAGGCTTGGGAGGAGACCAGCTTACTGCCCAGAAAGGCAGTCAATTTATGGTTAATCTGCCTGTATTTAAGGTATCACTTTATTTCTGATATTGTTTTGATTATTATTTGTGTCTTTTAGTTGTTTTGTTTGAATTAATTGTGCACCAACAGGCAGAACTGAAGTACATATTAGTGCTGTTTTTTTTTTTTTGTTTTAAATAGATATCTGCTCTCATTTCCTGAAGCTTTTAAATAGAAATAATAATATGAAATGTATTGCACTTAATAAAAAAAAATATCAAATAACCTACTCAATATAAATAGGAGTACTGAAGGGTTTTAGTGTTTGTGCCATCTTGGGTTATGTTTCTTGGTGCAAACTGTAAACTGAGCACAGCAAAATCAAGAAACTTTATGTCAGAAAAAATTAAAAGCCATGTTAGTCACACCTTAAGCTGCAAATCACAAACTCTTATGGGTTTAAATGAAATTTCACTCTTTTAATCTGAATGAGTAATAAGATAGCCAGAGGTGTCTAAATGCTTTACAGCTCCTGTTGACTTCCAGAAAGAATTTTGATCCTGAGAGACAGCAGCTTTTAAAAATTTCAGTGTGGGTTTCTGTAGAGCTTTGAAAGTTTCAGCCTTTGTCTTTATAATGATGTTTCTACCAACACCATGTTGGAAAGGCATCAAACTGAAAGTTTCCTATATCAAGTCATAAAGAGTGAATCCAAGTTTAGCTACATGCTACAAAGGGGTAGTTGGACCTTTTGAAGTGACTGTAGTGGCTCTACTATCTCCTTTGGAAAAAGATTTGAAGCATTTTTTTTGTTCTATCTCTTTGACAGTTGAAAGGTATGAGTTTGATTGCTTAAACTGAATTAAAGTAATGACAATCTTTATTTTGAGTTAAAAGACAGAAATCTTTAGCTAGGTACAGCAGAATCCTGTTCCACATAGTACCCCATGATACTTGTGTTTTATTTCCTCTACAAAACATGGAAGGGAAATAGCCCTTAAGAAAAGGATTTTGGAAAATCCTTAACAAATTAAATGTATTTCTGTGGTCTAATCTATATTGTGTAGCTGCCAGAGTCCCCAGTACATTAATTTAGACAGCTAGAACTTAGAAAGGCAAAGTTGAGGGCATGTGTTCAGCACAGCATTATTCCTCACTAAATGAGTTGGAGCAAGGGTTAAAATAAAATCAATATTTTCTCCTATTAGCTTTTCCACTTTCATTGGGAGCATGTGTAAGCTCATACTTGTTAGACCAAGGCTGGGATACAAAGCTGATTTGGTGTTAGACTGAAAGAGAGAGATCTGGTCACAAAAGTACTGTGTTAACAGCTCAATATTGCCAATATGATTTGACAGTAATTAATCAGCTTCCTAGACTGGAGGCTCCTGTCAGATCATAAACACTGCCACAGCCACACTCTGACTTGTCCTCCAAATGCAAATGTGCTTCAGAGAATCAAAGCTCAAGCCCTTCTTATGTAAACCCCCTGGTGGTTGGGGGTTTGGGAGTTTTTTTGTTGTTTGTTTTTTTTTTTTTTTTTTTTTTTTTTTTGGTGGTTGTTGTTGTTTGTTTGGGTTTGGTTTGTTGCAGGGTTTATTTGGTTGTTTGTGTTTTGTGTGGTTTAGCTTTTTTTTTTGGTTTCTTTTTAATATAAACAGCTAAGTTGCCAAACCTTTCAAGAAGTAAAGCTTTTCATCTTGCCTTTTCAGCTCTGAACATCTAACATCTCTGATCACTGATGTAGTAAATAATAATTTAAGGAGATTGCTAACATGGTCTTATCAGCTATTCAGTCTTATCAGCTATTCCACCAAGTGAAAAGGGGAGAGCTATCTAGTCATTGCATAAGGAACCGAGAGGGAAGAGTATCTGCAAAGAAGAGGTATTCTGGTGTTTTCATATGCCTTAGAGTACATCCAAAAGGCATGTTTTTCCCTCAGCAGAACACTTCTGAGTGTGGGATAAATCATTCCTGTGAAATTGGGTTAGCAGTAGGCAAAAGCAAATTAAACTCCATCAGAGACTGAAGTATGTTCCTTCATACGTGCCAGAACTGCCTGCTCTGTAGGCAATTCATTGAAAACAGCTGCCTTTCTATACTGCTTTTACTTGTCATCTGGAGGACTGTGTATTTTTTAGAGTTTTTTTCATGTTATATTCAAGCTAAATTCATTTACCCACTGTATACAACAAATGTAAGAATTTAAGGAGAGTTGTGCATGTGTGAATAAACGTTTAGGTATTGTTTTAACCACTCAGGATTCTTTTCCACAAATGCACCGTTATTACCTACAGATAAGCTTACAAACATGTTGGAGTTGGCTTGCAGAGGTGATTGTAACTGTACTAAAAAATTCAAGCAGGTGAGTGGTGTGAGGAATCCATTGTGGAAGCACTGCAGAATGTGTTCTGCACCAAGAGCACCAGTAACAAAAATAGCACTTAGTCTGTGTGCGAAAGGCCAAGCACCTTGGAAGAATAAATGAAAAAAAATAAAAATTACATCTACACCTTTATGATCCTTACATAGGAATTACACTGCTCTGGGCAGCCAGCCATCTGATCCCCCTTAAAAGGACCCCACTGGCTGCTCACCTGTTTGGGTTGCATTTAAGGGCGGCTTGCTGTGGTGATATGAAATGCATGCCAGCTGTGAGCACCTTGTGTTTTCTCTCTTGCCCAAAGAATTTCAGAGTGGTAAGAAGTTAAAAATATTAAAAACATGAAGAATATTTAGAATATTCAGCCTTCTAGGAAAAGAAGCCTGAATAAAATCATTAGTGTTTGTTCATTGCAGTTTGAAATAAAAGTTTATTTTAAAAGTCCCAGTGTATATGCCTTCTGGAAGCAGTAAAGAATGCTTGGCTTTTTAGAGTAAACCAGGTGGATATTTGAGGAGCAAGAAATGAATTTAGTCCTTCCAGGTACCTTTGAAATATTTGTAGCAATCTATAAAGTCTTTCTGACACTTCTAGCCTGCTGTTTCATGCTATCAAACATAATCGATATTGCAAAATGTATGTGC
This sequence comes from Merops nubicus, assembly GCF_000691845.1. NCBI lineage: Eukaryota > Metazoa > Chordata > Aves > Coraciiformes > Meropidae > Merops > Merops nubicus. The sequence goes on along the minus strand of NW_008627920.1, from coordinate 125,673 downwards.
TGAATTCTCACTTCTTATTAAATTGGAAAAAAAAAAATATTTACCCTCTCAGCCCTCTTGGAAATGACAACGAGGTTTATCTCTTTTATCTGAAAAACTATCACTGGTGGCTTTGATCTAAAGCATTAGGGTAGCAAATGAAGCCAACAGAGCATTTATACTAATCAAATTGACTGTAAAGTAAAGGCTTCCTCATTACCTCCTCTCACCTGTCTTCTGGTGCTGGCTGCAATTAAGTGTTCTAGTATTGATACATGTTTTCAGTGGAAAGAAACATGCCACAGGACTGTTTGTTCTGGTACTGCAAAGTCCCAAATCTGCTCCAGCTGCACCTCAGGCAGTGTCCACTGGGTACCTCCAGCAGTCGAGGGCTGCTCCTCTCGCCGGGGGCGGGGGGTGGGGGGTGACACTGGGGGGGGTGGGGGGTGACACTGGGCCCTGAGGAGGCCAGGAGTGCTGGCTGGGGCTCCTGCCAGCTCTGGCAGGCTCCTCAGCCTCACCGTGGTGGAGCTGCCCTCAGTGCTGTTTGAACCTGGGTTTCAGTGTACCCCCCTGAGCACAGGTGAGTCCTTGTGTGTGTTTTTCTAGACTTTCCTTCCCAATGTGGGAGGGTGGAGGAGAAGTGGGGAGGAGCAGCCTCAGCACCCCGAGTGTGGGGCAAGTGCCAGCTACCCTGCAGCAGCCCGGGGGCTCACTGCCTCCCTTTGCTGGTGGGAGGCAAGGCATCTTCTCCAGGCATTGGAGCCCTTGCCCTAGCCCAGAGCTGAGTGGTTTGCATTTAATGCTTGTGTGGACAGATGCTCCCGTTCAGTCAGGCTGTGAGGACTGGGAAGATGGGGCTGGGGGGCAAGAAGGAGCTCAGCTGCCACGTGGTCTGTGCTTCTGTGTGGGGAGCCTTCAGCTGCAGACCTCGAGCTGTGTTTGGCTTTGTGTGAAAGCAAAGCTCAGGGTGGGTGTTTCCCCTCAGCATTTCCCTGTCTTTCATTCTGCTGGTTTACTGGATTGTTTCCCCATTGGAAGGCAGGATAAAATATGACCTAGTACATTATCTTAGCAGTCCTAAGAACGTGTGAGTAAAGCTACCATTGTATTTCAGGAACTTTCATTGAATGTAACTATTACATGCTCATTTTAAGGACAAGAGAAGGCTGTTCTCCTTAGGAGAAGAGAAAGTAGTAGTATATGGGAAAGGGAATCAAAGGGTAAAAGTTAGGGGAATGTATTTTTTTCATTTTTTCCTTAGTAATTTCATGTCCATCAGTTTTGGGGTTGGGGTTGTTGGTTGTTTTTTGGTTGGTTGGTTGTTTTTTAATAATCCTTATTTTTGTGTTTATTTAGAGTGTTAAAAAAATAGGAGAGAGTGGTTCTTGGAACAAAACAACACAGCTCTACTATACTAATTTTCTCTTCTAGGTTATAAGAAAACTTAATTTTAAAAGTTTCCTTTTTTTTTTTTTTTACTTACTTTTCCTTCAGTTTCCTAAAGCTGTTATTAAAATGGATGAAGTACTGTATTTGAACCTTTGAATTGCTTCAAAGGGAAGTGTCATAACTGCACTTTCTGCAAGCTTTTCTTCATTGTGCCAGCCCTGGGTTATGGATGAACATTCTTTAAGGAGAAAAGCTGTGTGGTGGGTTTTAAATGCTTTCATCTCTAATTGCAGGAGGAGGGAGAACTGTTCAAAATGGTCATAAAATTTTTAATGTAATTTGCAGCCCATTTAGTACCTTGATTTAGGCAACAACACAAGCATAGATTCAACTATATGGGGTGCTGAGTGACTGAGGTTTCCACGCTGGGATGTTGAACCAGAAACCTGTTACGAATACTGGACTATTTGTCTTTTATACCAACCACAAGAAATTCTTTCTGTAGTTTCATGTGGCCTTAACATTGGTGCTCTTGTGATGCAAATAATATGTAATGATATTAATTTGGAAATAATTACCTTGCACTAAATGAGAAGGTACCCTGGAGTATTCTGTGATAATTCTTGTGCTAATAGTGAATGTGTGTGGTTTGTCTTCATGGGATGTTGCAATTGTTTGTTAAGAACTTGATTGGCAACATTATTAGACTGTAACCTGGTTCATGTTTTGCTTCATCCACCAACTTCAAAGCTGGCAAATGTGTGTAAAGCTATGAGCTATGGCATTCATTGATCAAAAGTTACAGCTCAGGCAAATACATTTGACAGTCTAAACACTTCAGTGTGTTTTGGTTGTTGTTTTTTTATTCTCAATACCCATAACCACCTGCAGTGATAAGTGTGAGTAAATACCAGCATTTCATGTCTATTATGATGAAGGTACTTGACAGAAATGTAGTATTTAAGTTGGTAGTTTACTTTCTTGCCAACTTCAGTATTTATTGTAGCTGACCACATTACATTCCCAGACCTAGGGCTTGTGGTTCTTGGTTTGCGTGACTACATCTGACATCTTTGTCTTATATTTCTCATCACTATATTTCAGTAAAGAAAACTAATAACTTCAGAAGAGCAAGCTCTTGCTACTCTGTACTTTGCTGTTCCCTTTGTCTATTTGTGTCAGCTGTTTTTACTGAGATATTTTTGCTGAAATGTGATGACCTGCTATTTGCATTGAGGCACATACAGGATAAATATAAAAGACATGCTCTGCCACATACTCTGAATAACTCAATAACTAGTTATAGGGTTTTTTGAACACTAGGGATTTTGTAGTCCATGTTGTTGAACAGAAAATATTCATGTGGCAAATTGAATGTATGGGGTGCAGTGCTTCCCTTCAGTCTGCAGAACTGATTTGCCTATGGCAAAAGTTTTTTTCTGGTTTAAATCAACCAAGTATGCCTTAGAAACATTTGTCAGCTTGAAGACACATGGCAGAAATCACCTTGGCTTCACTCTGTGGTTACCTGGAAAAATCCCATCTGTGTTGGAGCTTTTGAGATGTGTAGAATGGAAGGAACTGTTCATAAGCAACAGAAATGATGGCAGATTTTCAATACTGAAGAATGACTGAGTGAAGTTTTAGCAAAATCTCAACAAATGGAAGTGAAAGGAAAACATGTTTTGATTGGTATAAGCAAATACATAACTTGAGTTAGGGAAGAATAAAAAGCAGAATCTTCATGAACAAGGAGAAAGAAGAAGGAACGCAACAAAATATAGCAAGTTGTCAAGTTTTAAAAAGTATTTATTAGCAGTTGTTTTTATAACGTGCAATAGACCGTAGTTGTGATTGTAGTCGCTGGAGTTGTGGGGGGTTTGAGCATAATAGGGCTGGCAGCAAATGGTTTTATCATTGAAGTGCTCCTTATTTTTCTTTAGGTCCTAGAGGTTCTGCAAATTAACCCTGGTCCTCCTTTAAGAAAAAACTCACCTTGAAAAATAGGGAGGTTAATGCAGAATGGAGTTTTAGGTTTAATTCTGCTGCACATAAGTGCATTTTGCAGAGTTCTAATGGAATACATAACAAAACGATTGAGATGATTAATTTTAATTATTTTTTTGGTAATCTATCCCTTTTGATATGCTTGTCTACTAAAAGTACAGTGCTAATATCAGGAGACAGTATTGGAGGCATTTATAAATCTTAAGTCTTGTTGATTTTAATGCTTTATTATTAATCTCGCAGACAGTAAATGTTGGACATGAAAATTAAGGTGCTCCTATAGTCCTTCAGAAGATACTTCATTAAAAAGGAAATACATGTGTATGGCCAAATTATATATTTTAAACAAATACCTTAGGTTATTTTCCAAAGAATGGATAACCGATGCTTATTTTTGTACTTTTGAGAGCTGTTACAAATGTAAAATGTATAACATGGCAATTAACAGTGATCTCAGAAATGTAATGGTTTGTCTATTGTAAGTTTAAATTAGGTGCAAAAGCAGTTCCTAATAGTAAAAACAGGTTCCCTGAAGGCTCTTTATGTCTTTATGGGTTTAGTTATTATTCGAGCCTTATTGATTTGAACAGAATTATACAAACATATTGTCAATTTTCTTTGAGCTATAGTACAAAATTACCCGTATAATTCATAGTACTGCTATGCAATGTTTTAAAATTAGGAGGAAACATTTACAAATCATCTTTGGAGCAATTTACATTCATTGAATTACTAATAAAATTTTATATAAATACTTAACACGGTGAGTTGGGTGCTAGAGGCTTCCCAGCATTGCAGAGAGGCATGTGGTTACCTACTTAGGGGGTTTTTGACTGGTTTTAGGGTAAGGCATAAAAGACTTAGGGGATCATGCAGTACCTGTTTCCAGCCCCTGTATTTCTGCACGTATCTCTGCTTTTATGTGTAACTTGTATATGCTTCAAGCATCTGATGTAGGCATTTAAAGATACATTCTGGTTGGAAGTAAAAGTCTTGCAAGGAAAACTATCTATTTATTGATAATAATGACATCCTTTTATTTGGTATGTAAGTAGTGGGTTTCAAGCCTTTCTAGTTTCAGAAATGTTTGTATCTGCATGTTTTGTGATGAAGGCACAAAAGAACCTCATTACTTTGTTAGTTTTTGCTGTCATAGGAATCTATCATATGACCACGAATAAAATGCAGTTTTCTGTCTCACTTAATCAGTGCTGAATTTTTCAAGAATGTGGATGGTAGGCCAGTGAAGCTCAGTTTGCATACCATGTCACTGTGATTTTGGAAACTTCTTTGAACTGCTTTGGAGAGCATACACTGTTAAAGAAGTGTTTGTGTTTACTCCCGAGACAGCTGCGTTTCAGTGAAACGTAGCGTGATGCTGACAGCCCTTAATGATCTCTTAGAGGAACTTTGCCACATAGTCTGACTGCTGTAGGATGATGTGAAAGATGCCTGAGGTCAAAGTGTCCTATTGTACCAAGTGGTATTTATTTGTGTCCTCCTGCATCTTAGTTTTACTATTTTAAATTCTAAAACTTAGTTACAGGTCAGAATTAACACTGAAAAAGCAAAGGTATATAAGCTTGAATTTCTGTATTCCTTTTAGAAGTGTGTTATCTGTTCCTCAAAATAGGCATTACTGCATGCACTTCATGTGGTGAATTTTCAGTGGTTGTTCCTGTATATTGCTAGAAGAGATAGTCAAGTACCCCATTAATATTTGGGGTAAAAATAAGCAAATATTGCAGACATACCTGACTTCTACAGTACAAGAGAATCAAATTTTGTCTGTCCTTATGGATGGAGAGACATATGCAAGTGTAACATATCTGTTTTTAAAATCCTTTTCAGTATCTCTCCTAGTGTAGTCTTACTTGTGTGTCAAGTATTGGTAACCAATGTGGAAATGAGTATTTGTACTGTAAGTGTTGAAATCTTAATAGAAATCTTAAGGAAAAAAAATCAACCGTTTATAACTGTGTTGTAAAAAGCTTATGAAAGGAAGTTTATGCAGAAGAGCAGTTTTTGACATGTCAGTATCTGTAACAAGTTTCTCATGCTGCATAGGTGCAGCACGTTTCAGTCCATGGGGCAAAGGATGTGACCTCTTCTGTCCAGCTTGCTGGTCTTGCAGCACTTGGAAAATCAATTTGATGTCGATGTTTTATGCAACACATCATCTCTTTGTTTTAATTTTTTTTTTCTTTTTGAAAACATCAAAACTTTGTGTGAAGTTTTCTTATTTTTGAGGAGTCCTCTCCCCCTGGCCAAATGCAGAAAGAGGAATATGAACGTTTTTCTGCATACACTCTTGGCATGTTCTCTGAAGAACTGGCATCCCTGGGAATCGTTCCAAGTTTTATACTGACTTTAAAGTCGATTCTATAGAACTGAAGATATTTCCACTCACCCATCCAATGGAATGCATGTCTTTAAAATATTTTTAGGTCAGGTAGAATTCTCGATATTGTTTTCACTGGCAGCATGCTTTCATGCTTTTAGACTGGTTTTCCTGTTTGCTGTTTTTCTCCCTTGTCTTATGTGAATATGAAATTCATATTATCTTATTTTTAATTGGAAATTAATTCTAGTTGGACCGTATTGCAAATTTATGAAATGAAATTATTTGAAATTACATTGAAACTCCAGTTATGTACAAACTGCCTCTGAATGACAGTTAAATCTTAATGATGATAGTGTCACTGAGAATGTAGTTCTATCATAAAATGCTTTTAACAGCAACATTTTTCAGCTAAGGAATCTTCAACTGTAAAGCAGAAGCAATCAGAGAAAAAGGCTTAAAGAGTGTTTGAGAGGTGATTTTAAGCTAAGCCTAAAGCAAGAAGACACCTATTCTGCACTTCAATTATACTACACATGGAAAGTAGATTTTGTACTGCATAAAATAATGGGAAAAAAGCTTTGAGGATCAAAATATTAGGAGGTAACAATGTTATTCATCATATCCTGTCAGTATTTGATTTTCATGCCTCCAAATAGATGCAGACTGTTATGCTTTCATTTTACTAATATCTTAGTTGTGATCCTAATTTTAGTTTACTGTTTTCAAGTTCTTCATTAATTCTACTTGGATATGCATTGCCATCTCCTTTGTGCCATGAAAACCATTCACTTTTTACTATTTCTATTACTGTTTGATAATAAGCCCTGTAACAGAATCTACAGACTTCCTTAAAGGAAATATAACTTTTTTTGCAGTATCTAGTGGAATAAAGATTTTCTTTTTCCATCAGTTTTGTCAATTTGACTCTGAACATGGAGACAGTCTGAATAGATGGAGTGAGAAGAATGTTTAGGCCAACTTCTCAGAATCTTAAAGTAACAGGTATGAAAGGGGAGGTCAGTGGCCTTTTTTGCAGATGAAGGGGGTGATGTTACTGTACCCCTTGAGCATACTTCCAGCATTCTGCACTTAGCTGTATTTTGTATCAGAAGAAAGCATTCAGCTAAACACTTGCTGCTACAAAAGACTTGTATTCTTGCTCATTTCTCTGCAGATGGGAGCACCATTATGTGTTCACAGAATGGTTTTCTGAGTTGTTTCAGCTCTGCAGCAGTAAAATAAATACTTGGGGATGAGGGGGGTTACATTTCTGAACTTAAGATATGCACAATCATCAGCCTTCAAAATGCAAGTTTACCAAACGGATCAAAAATTTCATGTTGTCCCCTGTTTGAATCAAACATTAATAAAGAAAAGCGTGACACGTTTCCTCACACTTTTGACACTGAATAAGGACAGAAGGCCATGAAATAGGAAAGCCTTCATTCTCAAGGTAACATACTCTAAAAGCCTCCATACTGTGAGTATGTTCTAAGATTCATCCCAGTGTACTTACTGTGCAGCTTGCAAGGCAAAGCTTTGCACTTCAGCATGTCTTTTTTCCAAAACAATGTAGGAAGCATTTCTCCCCCCCCATCTCAGAATCTCCCTATGTGCTATTTAGAAGTGACAATGTTATATCCATGGAAGCATGTCTTTAAGCTGTGGGTGGAAGAATTCTGGAAATTAGATCAGGGATGTTGATAATAGGCTTTGGATGATATAAGAGAGAATGTCAGAATAGAATGTTGCAACAGGATAATGCCCTCCCACTGCTAGATGAATGTCTTAGCATCCCCTTGGCATTCATAGGAAATAAACGTTGAGGTGAAGCCAAGACATTAATTTCCAAAATGGGAGTCATTTATCCTGCTCTAACGTTGTATTCCAGGGACTCTATTTCCATTATACCAAAGAGCTGATGATGGAAGATGCTGTCATTTGATGGATATTGATATTGTAGAATGACAGTTGATCTTCATGTGACTTCTATGCAAAGTATGCACATGCAGTTAGAGTAAGAGAAATGTTATTTCCTAATTGTCTTTGGTGACAGATTTGCATTTTGCTTTTAGCCATTCAAAATGACTTCATCATAACACAGTAAATTTAAAATTGTCTGTATTTGTCACACTGATTGAAGTATAGTTAGAAGCATCAAAGTTTTGTCATTTAATGGCTAACACAAATATTTAATATAACTGTAGCATTTAATAGAGACATCCTGTCACTTAATGCATTAGCAGCTTTCAGTAGTTCACAAATAGCTTGAGCACTCACTCCCAGCTGAAAAATTGCAGCCCAGTCATGGCTGCACTTCAGCCTGTGTGAGCTGTGAATCTGATTTCAGAGCTAGAGAGGCCATATTCAGCTATATAATATTAAAATTATCTCATAGTCTAATTGCAGTCTGAGTGCTTGTATGACTGGTGGCTGACGATAAGAGAAAGTAACTCAGCGTAACTTCTGTCCCAAGGAAAATAATAGGTTGGGTCCTCTTGGAACAACATTTCTGGGTATTTGCAGAAGAGGTGACTGGGACCAGTCGGCATGGATTTATCAAGAATAAATCATGCCTCAGCAGCCTGATTAGCTTCTCTGGTAAAGTAGCTTGATTTGAGGACAAGGGGAGAGCAGAGGATGTCATTACCCTGAGGTTAGCAAGGTGTTCAGCACCGTGTCTCAGTACGCTTGCATGTGAGTTAGCGTGCTGCAGTCGGGATGGACAAAGAGGGTATGACCAGGCACAGGGCACAGTGGCAGTGCATCCTGCTCCACCTGCTGCTGGTGTCTGAGCTGGGGCCTCTCCTCCTCAGCATCCACCGCAGTAACCCGGCCGAGGTCAGTGAGTGCACTCGGTGGGGTTTGCAGCTGAAACCAAACTGGAGCAGCCAGTCTTCACACTCGAAGGCAGGGCTGGTACACAGAGGGGTCTGGGCAGGCTATAGTTTCATACCAGAGATAACTTTCAAAAACACACATCTAATTCTTCATTTTACAAAAGAAGAATGTTGTATGTAGAAGGTGCCCTGCAGAACGTGTACAATTACCTTAATTTTTTCTTTAAAGACTGTATTGTCAGGTGAAAGGCATGTGAGTGCCACTCTGCTCTACTGCTCCTTCAAAAAACTAAGAATTCCTGTAGGATTCCTTTTCAGAAATATACTCTAATTAAATACTGGACAAGTGAAAATTCCTTATCTTTTAAAAGACTTAAAATATGACATAAGGTTAATAGTATACCAGTTATTTCAGAAAGGCCACTTTACAACATTCACTGTAATATACTGAAGACAGGACAACTTCAGGAAATAATTATTCACTGCAAGCATATGGTACTGCTTACCTTACAATGTTCTCCTAATTAATGTAACTGTAAAAAGATGACTGTTGAAATTTAGATAGTAACTCTGATTGTTAAAATCCTAATTACCAGCAGTGTTAACAACTACAGTGTGTAAAATACTCTTTTATTATTAGTTCCACATCTGAGAGTCAGTTTGTTCGCTTTCAAGGCATTTACACACCAATTTCCATGCACTTTTTGGGAAGTGAATGTGTGTAATGACTAATGAGCCAGCTAAAGCATTTATATAGGATGATTGTGGATACTGGGTGAAAATGGAGTATCCATTTCCAGTTTAAGCCTGTGAAACCTAGCGAGTTCAAGGAAATAAACTAGGTTGCCTGATTTAAATGTGTAGATGTTGAAAATTCATTTTCGTGGCAATGTGGTAGAGAAGCAGCATTGTTTTAAAGAGAGAACCACTGAATACAAATACAATTAAAGATGAAGAGAGTTGCAGGTAACTTGCTTGTGATACTAACCAGCTAAGCATGGTTTGCACTTGCAAGTCTGCAGGCTTTTAGCCAGTTTAATCACAAGTGTAGTACATGGTTGCAAATATTTTAAATTCATTCTAAAGATACAGGAAAAGATGGAATAACAGTTTGTAACAACAAATGGCTTGATTTATTTTGAAATAGCAAAAACTGTTCCTTATAGGGATGGTTGGCTGAGGGGGAGTTAGAGACAGTTATTTGAGAAGCACTGAAACTATTTCTGGAGTCATAAAGATGAGGAGACAAGACAAATGCAGGTAAGTGGAGAAGAAAACAACAGTAAAAGAGAAAAAAAACCATCTGTATTGTAGTACTGCTGGAGAAACATGTGCTGTGCTCACAGTCTTATCAGAAATTTTGTGACCTCACAAACTTGAATTAACATCAAACTGTTTAGGTCAGTGCTCTTGACTGCCTCACTGGTCACAGGCTCAGAGCAGTGTTCTGAAAGATGGTCTTGTCTGGATAAACCTGACACTTGCTAAAGGAGAGGCAAA
>NW_008627920.1:2449-115580 GCF_000691845.1 Merops nubicus | reverse complement strand
GGGAAAGAGAATAAAGAGAAAAGATAAAAGGAAAGAGAAAAGAAAAATGACAAAGGAGGCAAGGTAAACCAAACTGGTTTTAGGTCTGACTTCAAATTGAGATGAATATGTAACCTATTCACACAAGCTGTTCTGATCGGGACAATAAAAATTCAAGGATGTTATGAAGAATTCAAGGAGACTAGGGAATGGCAGCTATGCTGATAAGGCTTTCCAAAGACTTCCCAAAAGAATTAATGTGTAAATTGCTAGATGCCATCTTTGCAGATTGTGGTCCAGTGTTGGCCCTAAATCTAGATGATCATTTCAGATACCCTACTCCTCTGTTTAACATTGTTTCTGTGATTTTGTCTATGCAGTGCCTTTCTTGCTTCCCATTGATAACTTATGTGAATTTTAATAATTTTGGATGTTTCTGTGTTAATTACTGTTATAAAGATTCCACAGGAAAAGGTACCAGAGGGAAAACATTGACTGAATTGGTAGAAACAAAAATACTAGTTTTATGTTACTTTTTATTTAAAATTAAAATTTTGCTGAAGTACAGAGTGATGGTAGTGGAGGACAGCTGACAGTAAAGATGGATTTTATTTTGGGGGTTTTGGTCACAAATTCCTGTAATATTAAAGATTTGGCACCTGGCTGTTCAGTGGTTATATTTGGTAATGTGATTAGCAAACAAAGAGAATGTTTCTTTTATTAATATCTACAGTGTCCCCTGCCCAACACAACCTCTCCCTTTCTCGTCATCTTCTCAACCTCATTGATTGTCATTTTGTAAGATCCTTTATTCTGGGCTCCAGTGCCACTGAGGAGCAAACAGTATTTTAATGACCTTCTGCATCAGCAGTTTCATCTCTTGAGAAATTAAAATTGATTTGTTTTGTCTTTGATATTGAAAATCTAAAGTGAACCTTTTCTTCCTAACTTGTGTCATAGTAGCACCTGCAATCAGGAAAGTTTGGGAAAGGGGACAAAACTTCACAGGTACATTGCAGAGCTAAGGCTACATTAAAATGAACTGTTTAAAAAAAGACTGCCACTAGATAGTTTAAAATACACCTCTGAAAAGAATGAACACTTTTCATAATCTCTGTAATGTTATAGGGCTTCTGTCTATTTAGAGAAGAAAGAAAAAAAGGTTTTATCTTTTTTTCTCCTCTATGTATTTCATAGGACCTAATTCCTGTTTTTTTCTTATCCATCCTATCTTGGGAAAATGCCAGGTTAACCTATAAAAAACATTATGCTTGCCCTTAAAGGATAAATTAGTGCCTGACCCCAAACGCCTTACTATTTTCAGTGATAGACTGCAACTTTCTGTTTATTATTTTAACAGATCAATAGGTACATTAATTCTAAGAGGAAGCTCAGACTCTCTGCTTGAAGTTAAATTTGCCAGGTTTTTTTTTTTTAATTAGTTTTATTTTCCCATAAGGTTGAAATTTCTTTAGGACACTCAAAGACAGGAAAGTAATTCACTAGAGAAAAAGCAAATGATGCAGAAAATGCCAATATCAATTTCCTAAACAAGTCGTAACTGGCATGCCAAGAATCTTGTTTCCGGCCCTAGCTCTAATAATATGAGTAATCTGAGGCACTGATCGAAAGGCACATTTTACAAACTTGTGATTTAACTGAAAAAGATGACTGAGATAAATTAAACCTTGCTGAGCTGTGTGAGATAATGTCTTGGAGGAAAAAAAAAAAAAAAAAAGGCCTTTACCCTAGAGGAAGTAATGTTGGTTGCAGCACGATTTCTATGTTAAAGGCTTTATCAACAGTGGATGGCTGAGTGCTGAAAATTTGTTTAGGGACATTTCCACTTGTGTTTCCATGCCGCACAGTGTAGTTGGAGTTGGGTGGAATCTCAAAGCAGGCCTTTAAAATGAAGGAAGTAGTTCACACAAAATAAAAATTCCTCTGTGTCTTCCCCCTCAACCACTTAACACATTTTTCATTTTAGAAGCACAGTCCATCACATTTTGTGGATCTAGCTGGAAATTGGTTTGCTATAATAACTTGTGGCTCAGTGGTAGAAGAATGAATGTAAAAGTACTGAAGCTAATGCTGATTTCTTCAAAGACCGATGGAGAGTCTGTATGAAGATAAATGTAAGGTTTCAGGCTAGCCTAAACCAATTTTTTGTCTGCTTATCTTCACTCCTCTGTACCTTAAGAAACATGGGGAATTAAACTTTTTGTTGCTGTGCAAGCTAATCTTGTGGAAAAGTGTATCTTCAGTCCTTAGTCAGGATTGAAAAGTGCCATCTTCTGAGGGCCATTGACAAGAGTAGAATGTGGGCACAGTTACCTGAATATTTTGGTGGTGTTCCTAAAAGGGGTGAAATAGCTTTGAGGAAGATTAAGATACTGTTGGAAGTAGATTGCTGGTGTAATTCATGGAAAGGAGGAATTCCCCAGTGACAAAAGCAATGGGGGAGAAGTGATTTTCTTACCGGGTGTTGACATTTTGGAGCTTTAGGGTTTTATCAGGCATAGATAATACTTGCAATGACATAAGTCACTCGCTGTGCCTGCTTTCCTCCAAACCTGAATTGCTGCACTCTTCAGGCCTCCCTACCTTTTCACATGCTTTAGCTGCCATCTCGGAAATGAGAAGCATTACCAGTCACAAGTTTGTCGTCTCCTTTTGTTTCTTGATCACCACCTTGTACAATCTCCAAGGAAAGAATGTTTGGTACAAATATAATAGAAAATCTGGACCCTGTATCAGGTGCACCTGAAGAGTCTCTGTGCTTTTCTTATCAAATATGGATATTACTGCAATTTTCTATAAAATTCCCATCAGCGAATCCTATCTTCCTTAATACTCATTCCAAAAAGAGATGTCCTCTCCTCAGAAGGACCTGTAACTAAAGCCAACAGATGCCAGCTAGGTGCAAAAAGCTTGTAGAGTGTACAAGAAGGAAACAGATCCAGTCAGTTTATATTTAGAGGTAAAGATTTTTATAGTTTATTTTGTATTTCTTGTGTCATTATGAGTAGGGAGAAGAGTATCTAAGAAATCTAAAAACACAAAGTGACTTTTCTGTTGACAGCTTATAAGTGTTTGCATTCAGGATTCCAGATGTTTGCATTGAAGGAAAATGAAACTGCTTTCGCTTGTTTGCACTGTTTTGGGCTATGTCTTAAAGTTTAATCATATTTATTTGAAAAAATACTTTGTTCATATTTTATTTTTGAAGGGGCTACATGTTTGATCTTTAATTTGAAGAGGATAGACATTTATAGATAGCTTCATTATTTTACCATCCAGGCAAAATGCCCTTGGATTGTAATGATTTTAAATGTTTTACCTTCTAATTATTGCAAATTAAGTTTTACGATGAAACAGTGTTCATGATACTGATCACTTAGTATTATAAAGGCAACCAGCCTAAAGGAAATAGATTAGATGTGATTTATAAAAAGAAAACATAAATGGGCTTTTGGAAAATAATCCTGATTATATATGTGCAGCAACAAATCAAGTTCAGGACTCTAAGTATTCATCCCATGGGAATAAATCTGGACAAAAGGCAGCTAACTGCAAGAATTTGTAAGGTGTGCTAGCAGGGAAGAATTTTTATTGCTTTCTATCTGAAATCCAAATATTGTTAACAGAAACTTCAGTTATTGATTTGCAGCTAATTAGCAGCTAGCAGACCAGACAATTAGTTGGAATAGAATGGAATTTGAGAAACAAAGTTTAAAAGTTTGTAGCAGTCATTAAAACCAAAATGTAGTGTTTCAGTTTTGTAGAAATACACTAAGTTGTCAGCCTGATGGGAGTGCTTGATGCATTTAATCTTGTCTTTTTTGTTCACATGTGTAGAAGTACATATGTATGACTAAACATGTCTATTTAAAGAGAGATTTTAAATAAGAAATGGTTGATTTTTTTGGGAAGAATTTGAGGGTTATTTACTGCTCCTCCTCCCTCTTTCTTCCAGGGACTACAGCTTCCATTGAAAATTAGACCTTTTAATTAGGTAATTTATAAAACATATGCATTCAGAAAAGTATATATATTTTTCTTATTCTAAATGTCAGGGAGATTTGACAGCAAGTAATATGTGCAAAGCATGGGAATCTGCCCTGAAGGCTGGAGACCCAGGACAGCTAATTGGTCTTCATGGCTGCTCCCCCCAAAGCATGAGAGTTGTCCATTGTGCAGGAAGTCAAGGAAAGTGTAGAGCAGATTTTGCTGATATTAATATTAAGCTAGTGGGCTTGACTTAATCCTGCAACAAACTGGCTTGTACTAGTTTGGAATTTGGCGGACTGAGCAAACTAGCCATGATTTTAGTCCTTGTGGTGTGGAATCAAACAGGAGAACTGCTAGGTCGACTAGTATTAGGTCAAACAGGAGAACACCAGGTCAGATAGATCAGCTCAGGCATCATCCAGCATGTGTTCAGAGACTTTCTCTGTTTCAAAAGATGCCTACTGGAGTGTAAACCTCTCCTTCCCAAACAAAAACTAATGAGGTTAGCATTCAAGGCCTGGCATGACTTCCAACCAGAGTAAGTGACCTCTGTGGGTGCTTGTTGGATGCAGACTGCATTCAGACACATAGCAGAATGAGTGTAATTGGAGGTTCCTCTCTTTTGCAAGTAACACGTAACTCACCTGGTGTACATAAACTTCGTGAAACGCAGAGCACAACTGGCCAGAGAATGCTGCCTTTAAAAGGTAAGGAACTGAGTGGGAATCAGAATCTGGTAAAATCTAGGACGGCTCTCCAGTTACACAAAATCCACTCTTAAAGTAATGCAGTTAACAGTGACATCCAAATCCCCTATGCACCAGAAGAACAAACAGGCAGAAAATGTAGATTCATGTAAACTCTTCCTGGTCTGTGCAATGAAGCTCTTTCATTAAAATGTCAGTGGGAACAGCCCAAAAATAGTCAGTAATGATTTCTCTCTGTGAAAGTGAGTATTTACTTGCATGGTGATGGGAAAATTGAAAGAAATTCAGGCATCAAAGACAACTTCAACAAAACCTAGAAACAGTTTCAAGTCTCATGCTCAGTTTAGATAGTCATACCTTTAATATCTGTTTTCTTGTGCAATTGCTTTATTTGCATGACCAGTTGAATATTTTTGGCATGTATTTGCTTCAAACTATTGCACATTTAGGTCAATGGCAGCTAAATTATGACCTTTGAAAAGTTCCTATCTTACCAAGTGATGTAAACAACCATCATCAAAATTTTGCAGGAAAGTAACAGGAGCTGATACACAGATAAATGCACATGCACTCAGAAGATATTAGTTGTCTTTTTCCTCCTCTTTTGTGAGCAGTGGTGGCGTTTAAGTGGCTAAGGTTTAAGGTCTTGTGCTGTAAGACCCATGCCTGTGTCTTCTGGACCTCACATTTTGCTAATTTTAGTAATATTTATTTTTATTTTTCTTACCTTTGGGAACAGATTACTCCAACATCATTCAGTAATTAGGTAAGCTTGTGAAAGGTGTAGACTCTGATGTATCTGAAGCTGAATAATGTGACATTTGCGATCAAAAACTCTGGAGAAATATGGTAGTTAAACTCTGTCAAGGAACTAAATTTGTCCTTATTGAATACTTTCCATATTCAGTATGTAGTCATAGTGGAAGTTTAATGGTTCCTTGGTATTATGGAAAGACTAGGAGAATCAAGTTTAAATTTATAATCAAATTTTATTAATATGCTTAATGGTGATACCACATTTTTTAACATCTGCCAGAGGGTTGCTGAAGCCTTAGTGGAGATCTCAGCTGGCAGCGAAGTATGGAAGGAGTTAATGCTCATCTAAAACTTTCAGCTCTAGTATGAATAATGGGAAATTTTGGCACTAACAGGGAGATGAAATAGGAATGAAATCTTATACTGCGTAGATCACAAGCTGGGTATGCAATGGTAGTTATTCCCTATCTCCTTAATTTCAATACGTTATTGAATAATGCTTTTTCCCCCCTGTATTTAAAGCTGGGGTTCAGCTAACATTTACAGTTCTTGCAGCATTACTAGATATGCAGAAAAAAATTTGGAAGTCACAGAAATACTCTTTGTGTGGTGAGGATGTAGGCAGTGTCTTAAAGGATTGTCCCAGTTAGAACAGCCTGGATAGCTTTTACATATCTAGGAATGAAAAGGGTAGTAACCATTTTTCCAAGGAGGTTGTGGTTGTGTGTCCAGAGCGTGTAATATTATGAAATGCTGCTAATTATAGGAGGACTTTTTTGTCACTTTTCTTAAACTTAATCCTGATTTACAAGAAATGTTAAGAAATATTGTGTTGTATTGTAAAACTCATGCTGCTACCAAAGATCTTGTTGGGAGTTATGATAAAGCCCAGAAGTCAGCCCACTCACAGTGAGAAACAATGTTCTTTTCAACTTTGTTATACTCTGAAACATGTTATTTTGTTACACTTGGAGCTTCCTTGACTTACAAAACAAACATTTTAAAGACAACATTTCTCAGAGAGATGCCACCAGAACTGTGCATTAATAAGCATCTAAATTACATATCTTGCCATGTAGAACAAATTGGATTTCTTTTCATTAATATCAAGGAAGCAGAAAACAAGCTGAATCCCAAGTGAATCAAATGAACATAATTATTTGCCATTTCTTCTGCTACTATAAACTAGTCTTTATTCAATTAAACAGCTCATAGTTATGTACCCCCTATTTTGGTGGAGCTCAAAACAGCTGGTGTCAAAATTAAGTGGTTTTGTATACATTGTATACAGTAGTTTCAGCTGGCTATTACCCTAATTGTGGAAAGCATTCCAGTACATTTTTTCTTAGCCTAAACAAAGCAACAAACTACTAGTGGTTCTGCAAAGCTTTTCTCCAACACAAGGTTTTGAAATGCTGAGGTACAATCTTTAAAACATGAATGTTTCTTTCTGTTTTGTTGACTTTAATTTCAGTTCTAGATTAGGCTGCTAGGAAAAAAACCAAAACCATAAATATTAGTCCCTGTAAGGAATGTGGAGAAAAATGCAAAATATATCACAGTCAGGTTATGATATCTTTTGTTGTTGTCTGAGGAGCTTGATGGGGACTAAAAATCCCATAGTCCCACAAATCCTTAATTGCTAACTGTGCTACTGTGTCATTCCAAGCTTTGTATTGCTGCTGTGGTGTCTTTACTGGCCTAATCAGTGTTGAAATTATGAGATACCTTGTGAAATACAGAACAGAAACACTAATGTGTAATCCTCAGCGGTGCTTTTTCTCCTTCTTCAAGTGATACGTTTCTGAACGGGGCAAGTTCCTTTTTGTGGGAGACCAGAGAAAAACCTCTTACTGCTGTTTCTGCAGTCAGTATGAGTAGATTTGGGTTGTTTGGCTTTTTCTTTTTTTTTTTTTTTTTTTAAGAATATTTTCCCCAAACTTCTCATTTTTGCCTCATACCTTAATGTTTCGAGCTGGTAGTTAATTGTTTATTCCTTTCAGTCTCACTCTAGAGATCCTTGATGGATTATTGCTTCAGTGCAAAACATTAACATAATAAGTCTCATAATGATACAGAAGAAAGTATCCCAAAGTGATGAAGTAGTTTTCCCTTAATGTTGTTATATGCAGAGACAATTTGTGTTATAGCTTTTCCAAAACACATTCTTCTACCCGCACTACAGAATCACAGTTAATTTAAAAAGAGCAGTTATAGCATTAGATGAATCTTCTAGGAGAGTGAATACTTTCACCATAAGGTGCAAAAGAGATGAGAAATCTCTCCAGAGCTTGGAGCCCTCCTGCACAGCTGAGATTGCAATGCCAGAGCACTACAGCTGTGCCTTGGAAAACTTACTGAGATACAAGAAATGTTGCAATTCTCGCCACAGGGACAAATGGAAGACTTCTCTTTCTGATTGATCAGAAGGGAGAGAGAGGAAAAGTAACTTGCTTCTCCTAAATCAGATTAAATCCCTGAAAATTATAGCATTTGGATTCAGTATTCCTGTGTCCTGATCAGGCTACATAGACAATTGCTTTAAAATATTATTGCTGTTGAGATGTCGTTCATTGCTCTTCCAACTGCAGTTACTGCCTCCGCAACTGAATTGATGGTATTGGTTTTTTGGACATTCAAGAACCCTGCACAGACAAGTGGTTTTATTTTTTGGTGTTGAAACTGCTTTTTCTAAAGAGTAGCTGCATGTCAAAGAGTATGGTCTAATGTATTCTATGGTGATGGTGACTTGGAAAGAATTCTTGGGACAATATGGAATGTATCTGAACAAGTTTAGGTTCCATACTAAGCCAGAAACTGATCTGGGCTTTCTGTGAGCTGAAAAGTTAATCTGCTTTGTTATTATCTTTTCTGTCTCTTTCTTAAACATTTAAAATTATTCTTTTTGGATTTGTTTTTCTACTCCTCTGACTTCCAGTGAGGTTCAGAAACAAAGTAACATAGTAGGGCATGAGCCATCATCAATTTTTACCGTCTACGATAAATTATCTCTTTCTGAGATTTAGTATTGAACAATATAATGGAGATTCTTTTTATGTGAGAAAGGAAGATTAATTGTCTTTGCTTGGCATGAGCTGTTTTCCTACGTGGGCAGAAATAGAATACTAAAGCCATCACTGTAGACCAGTTGAGTTCTGGAAATTCCATGAGGGAAATGCAGATTATTTTTTAAGATGAAAAATAAAATAACCTGAAACTGAGTGCACAGCATTTGGTGTTTGTTGAAGACAAGTACTACTGGGGTACACTTGTTTAATTTGCAAGTAAAGCACTTCAGGATTTCTTGTTGTTTTGTCAATCCTACAAGCTCAGCTGGAGATGTAAATCAAGCTGTGTTCATTCTGGTTCATACACTACTGCCAATAAAATGTTGTGGGAAAAGGAATGCAGCTTGTATTTCCAAAATGATCCTGATTCTTCAGAGCTATTGCAATAAATATAGCAAAGATGTATTTTTGGCTGTTTGTGTAAACAGACCTTGACAACATTAAGTTGAGACAGTCACCCCCAGTTTTCCTCCCAAAGTTTGTGGAAGCTGTGGAGGCTGCAGGCTTCTTCCCTGCTGCCGGCACTTGCCCCTCTGTTGTTTGGAGGGCTTGGACTCACCTGTAACCAGATCATCAGCCTAGGGGAGTTGTTTTGTTGCTACATTATCTGAGAGGAGGTTGGGTGTGGAGGTTTTTATGTGGCTGCTTTTGTTTTGTGATTTCTCACAAACTGCTGAGAACACATAGTTGGAAATCATGCAGTTATTTCAGCAGTATCCTTGTTATGAAGGGTTTATGGTGAGGAGTTTTGGGGAATCTCTTTAAGGCTTGTGGCTTAAAATAATTTTTAGTGAACACCAAAGGAGACCCTGAATTTGCATGGAATTTATCCTGTCACAACTGTAGGTTTGGGTTTTTTAATATTTTCAGAAAAGCATTTTATCAATAGTTTATCAGGTATATTATTCATTAACCAGAATAAACTAGTTTCTATTTCCTTGCAAATGTTCTTGGCCTTGTCTATGAAGACAGTGTGTATGGTCCTCAGCATTAAACAGCCTTTTGATTTCTGCTTTTTAAAATGTCCATAGTTAGGTATGTTTTTTGTAGTTCATACAATGAAAACTGTATTTTTAAATCAGTTTATGTATTTGCATAAAAGTCAAACCATGTTTCTTGTAAGCTTATACCTGCATTGTGAGAAGAGGGGTTGGACTAGATGACTTTTAAAGGTCCTTTCCAACCCCAAACATTCTATGATAATACAGTACTCAAATATTTTTTCTATGCCTGGTAATAATTTTGTTCTATTTAACATTCCTCCAGTGGCATGTTAGAATTTTCTTTGTTGTATGAAATCAAAATGCCACTTAACCACCCTCTCAGAATCAACAACATCAGTGCTTTATAATATCAGGAAAACAGTACTATAGTTATCTGTGGGCAGTTAATTATATGCAATACAGAGACCTTGGATTGAAATACTTATATTAAAAGAGAATAAACTTAACACGGGGTAAGGGTAGGGTAGCAGAAAATCTTTTTTCCCTTCAAATCAGGCTTAAAAAAGTAATTGAATCTTTGAGTAATGCTATTCAACTTTCTGCAACTTTTTCTCATATCCTCATCCTTAAAGGGCATAGAAAACAAAAAGACAGTCTCTCTTTTGGGACAGATCTCTTATATTCTCTACAAATAAGAACGAATTCTCTTAGCACTCAAGGTAAAAAGTACTGGTGCAGTGGGACATGATCTTTTGCAGAATAGTTGGATGTCAGTAGTATTTTGTCAGTTGCAATGCTTACCTTAATTCATAGGGGTGACTACAGTATTTTGGGATATTTGAAGGGATGTTTCTTTCTTTAATAGCACAGTTACCAGCAGCAACCTCAAATTATCCTGACTCAAGCCTGTTGCACTTGTGGAGTTTGATCCTACAAGCACACAAATGGTTGCAGTCACTTGACTTTATTGAGCTCTACTCATTTGTAGTCCATGAAGTCAGTCAAAGGGATCACTGAAGTGGCCAGAACTTTGCTGAGATGCTTGATTAGCTGTCCTCAGCTGTGCACGGTTCTCTTCATATGCCAGGCAAACTGCTAAATGCCCTCTCCATCCAAACTGTCTCCAAACCTGGTTCACCTGTGGCTACAGAATCAAACTCATAAATAATAGCCTGTCAAAAGAGGTTAATTTTCAAATCTGATACTTGTGACTAAACTGTACGGAATCAATTTAAATGTCCAAACATATAAACCAGCTTGCCCTAGAAATTAAAATTAGCATGTAAACTGTACATGTAAAATGTGTACTGACATCTAATTATGGTGCATAATAGGGTCCTGTCCCACAGTACTAACACCTCTCTTTTATTTTTATTTTTTCCAAATCTCATTAATCTGGACACGTACGATTTATTCTCCTTTGGACTCTCATTTGCTGAGATTATAATTCTACTTCTAAATCCTGTTATGGCTGATTAGCAATTTTTACTGAAAACAGTTTTCTAATAGGTTAAGAGCATTATCCAGATTCTGTCTTAACTTCATTTAAACATTGAAGCCTAAGAACAATGTTGAAGATGATTTTCTTTAATTGAAGTGTCTTGTGCTGTGCCTGTTTAGCTGCCACTGTCTTTTCTGCTAATGTGCTTTCAGTAATAAGAGCCTCAGGGTGTCATCTTTCGGTTCTATTCTTTTTGTTTTTTTTCTGATTGATGGCATTTGTAGGAGTATTGATTTCATTTAGCAAGACATCTGCTATGCTGTGGCACTGGTGGTGTTGTGGGAGTTTCATTTTCACTTACCCTTGGAGTGTCTGAGCCTTGGTGACAGAGGTTAAGTTTCCAGAAGAGCCTGAGCTCCCTAGTTCCTGCATGCAGCAAAAGCAGAGAAATCCTCAGGAGTGCTTTTCATGAGAGAAGCAGGATGCTGTGAACTAGGTGGCATTGTAAGGGGCTGTGCCAATCTAGTTGTCATTTTTTACCACGCCTGTCTATAAGAAACACTTTGTTAGACACGCACAGACTACCAGACTCATCAGAATTCTGAGGTGGGGAACAGGACAGGGTCACACCAGAGTGTTGAAAGATGAACACTAACGCTTCCACTGAAGTCTTCAAGGACTCACTTCAACGGAACTGGACTTTAGTGCCTGGTGGGATGTATCTTTGGAATATATCCTAAAGAAGTTACCTAGAGTTGGATAGGACAGATGAACTGTGACGGATCGTATTGATTTGCACTTCAAAATGGTCACAAATTTCAGATGTGATTTGCTCTGTGTTCAACAAGTAAGCAGGATATTATCAAATGTAGTTCAAGAGTTGTAATGACTGGGATCACCAAAAGAAATGCAGTTTTACCAAACTAACATCAATATTTAGAAGTGTACATGTATTAATGGCAACAGTTACTTATAAAGGTCACAGACATAATGTAGGATTATTACATTAAATATTTAATGTCATTAACATTAGAATGTTTATGGCTTGCATTTCTGTTGGGGTATATTCCAACGAACCACCAGCTGGAAAATCCCCATATTCTTCAGCGTGATACTGCAACGATCAGTAGAGCTTCCTTCTGCTAGGTCTGTAAAATTAGATTCAATGAACCACAAAGTGTATTTTGACCTCAGAGCCATTCTGTCGTTATTTCTATATCTGTTCAGTTCCTCCCAAGAAAACTGTTTTTAGCAGCTCATCCTTTTTGTAATTTTGCTGTTTCCCAGGGTTGTGCCTTAAATACAGATTAGATGACAATATTTACAGTGTCTGATGAGAGTTGTAAATCTGAGGTTTAGCATCTTATATTAAGTCTCCCGTTTATTTGTAAAACTGGAAAGAAAAGAGAGACCAAAAAAAAAAAAAAAAATTATCTTCCCAGAATCTCACTTGGGGTCTCAGAATTCAGTTTCTGTTGTATTTTTACCTGCTGACATTTATGCTCTTAACTCACTTGGAAAAAGTTTTTGTTTGGTTTGGTTTGGTTTTTGTGCGTGTCTTTTGTTTGTTTCTAATGAGTTTGTAGATCACTGTTGCTATGATACAGAGAAAGGTCTTTCTTTTGTAGGACGATTGAGTTACTACATTTACCATGGTTCTCCTATGTGGTTTGGTGCAAAAAAGGTGATTGGGAAAGGTTAATGATAGTCTAAATCTTTTTTGTTGGTACAGAATTTTCTCATCTTCCTTAGAAAAATGAATATATAAAACAGATCATTAATTGAAAATTAAAATACATAGCCATATATTCTCCTATATGTTCATAGATTTGGAAGTTATTAAAAATAAATGAAAGGATATCAAAAGGCAGGAGTTGAATTGTTATCTTTTTCTGGACACCTAGTAAGCAGGCTCAGTACAACTAACGGTGTTGCTCTTGGGAAGTTCTGCTGTGTGCTTATCCTTAATCTTCACTGTTTGGCCTATTCTTGATCAGAATTGTTCCCTGACACATCTGACTATTTTATTCTAATTTTTATTATGGGTTGTTTTTTCTTCCTCTTTGATTTAGGTAGTTTGTGTTCTCAAGGCATTTTACCAGCTGTTTTTACCAAATGCTAGATGTTAATGAAACAGACAATAACCTCAATTATTTTAAAAAGTCCTGCCTCTGCTCTAGAAACTTTCAGAGCAAGCAGTCCAAGTGTAGGGCTGGTTTTTGTCACTCAGTACTTATATGTAGCTTGAGAGTAGATGAAGATGTACATCCTGTATCTAGAATTTTTACACATGGGAACAACAACAAAATTGGTAGAAATAGAAGATTATTTTCAGTACCTGTGAGAGCAGGATAATTCTGTACTTTCAGTAAGAGGGAAGAAGCAGCCTGTAGCTCCCTTATCAGTCACACTTAGTTTGATAGAGTTGATATAGAATCGAATCAATAAAGCTTATTGAAGTCTTCAGAGTTTTCTAGACTATGGGATATGAGTTCAGTCCAATCCATCTCTGTCTAATTATTGAGTAGCTCTAGATTAGTTTTTCCATTGGAAAATGCAGATGCATTCTTTACAACTTTAGTAACAATTTTTTACTTTCAGTGGAGAAGTTTCATTGATCTTGAACTGTCCTTCTTGCTCACAAGAGGACAAAGGGAATCTCAACGTGAAGGGTGGCACATGGATGAGTAGGTGGTGTGGGCAGGCAAGAGGCTTAGGGTCAGGAAACTTGTGGAGTTCAGATGAGATCTCCAATATCCAAAAGAAGTGCCCTACTCCATAGATTAAGGGGTTTTTAAAATTACTTTCTTCCTTTGTTATATTTTGTAGAAATAATTAAACATTTATTGGGACAGGAAATTGAATCTCCCCTCTTTCTGTCCCATATAGGCGCCTTTATCAGTGCACTCTATAGTGTGTTTCTCTTTCTCCTCAGAATTAACCGTTAATAAAAACATCTTCAGCAGAAGAATTTATAGAAAAAGGAAAATTACTTTGAGCCCAGTGCTGAGCGATTTCACTTGGACTGCAGGAGACTTGAGTTCAAAGTTTCTCATCTGCATCTGAGGTGAAACTTGAGACTGAATTATTTATGTTCCAAATTAATATGATGATTCTTTTCTTCTTCCCCCATCTCTGTCTTTCTTTTCCTCCCCAAAGCATCTTTTTGGTCTCCATTTTTTCCCTTTACAAGACAGGAAAAGTTTGCAATGTCAAAGATTCTTTCATCTCGCAGCACTCTCCCACTTACTTTAATAGGCAGCGCATGGTGATACAACAGATAGTTCTAGGCATATACAGATTTTTCCAGATGAAAAGTTAAAAGATAACAAGTATTTTACAGCATCAGTCTACTGGAATTTATTTAATTGCACCTGCTGCAGATATGGTCAGTTTTAGATTTAGCTGTGAGCAATATATAGTGATTATTTGTGCCTTTATGGGATCTTTTAATTTCTGAAAACCTTAGCAGCTGGGAGAGTGGAAACTGGAGTACAGTCAATATTGCTTGTAGTTGGAAGCATTTGGAAATAGAGGTTTATGTGAAAGAAGATACCCTGCTTTTTGTTCTTTGTTTCAATCTGCTTCCTTAGAGAAGCTTATTGGTTGAAAAATAAAATGGACATCTAGGAGTTTCTAATCTAATTTTACATTGTTAGTGTCCTGTCAATACAGGATCAACCAAATGTTTGAATGGGGACATTTGGGAGATGGTCTTGCCAGGTTCATGCAGCACACAGGAGCTCCCAGGTGATTTGCATGACAGACACCTCAAGATTTTCTTAGGCTTCCAGGCAGATTTGAGTCTTGCTGTGGGTGTGATGTCCTTGTTCAGGTCTCGTAACAGTGTGAGAATAGACTACTCTATTTCTGAAACAAGCACAACAGTTCCTAGGATCTTTATTCAGATGTTTCAGTTGGCTTTGAAGAATTAAATGAAAGATGATGAGAAGGAAAGTTAATTATTTTAAAATTGTTTGTTTCCTAGTGTAGTGTGAAAGTTAATAGGATGTTTCATAGAATTTCACTTTGGGACAACTTTAATACCATGTTTCTTTATTGTTGTTGTTGAGTTGGTGGGTTTATGGTGTTTTTTTTTTTGAAAAACAGAAAAATGTAATTTTGAGTCTCTAAATCCTAGGGAGTGCTACTTCAATGGCAGAAGTGGTAATAAAGACCTGAAACTGTTAAACATTTGAACTGAGGTCTCACTGGTGCACCAAATATTGTGATTTTTCCAGAATGAGGCTTATATCAAACTAGAATGCGCAGCCTCTAGAAATACCCATTTTCTCTATCCTAAAGAAATCCCTTAAAAAGATCATCCACAACTAATTTACTGTAAGACTCTGTTCACCATCTGTTAGTAGTGCATGTAGCCACCTTACTTTCTCTACTGTGATATCAAAGCTATGACATTAAACTGGAAGAGTCTCCTAGAACAATAAGGCCAGGCTTTTCTTACAGGAGGCATTGATGTAGTTGGGTAAAAAGATGCAACATTTTTGTTGGAAATGAGTACTTAGCCCAGCCAACTTTTTAACTAGATCTGATCACAAACATCCCAAGAAATTAATAATTCCAATAGCAATGAGAATAATTATAATATTGTGCAAAGCCCTTGTGCTGTGTAATAGTTCCTTTTATTAAGCCATCTGCTCTTTCTTTGATATGAGTGTATTTTGGATAGGGACACTCTACTAGTTATTCCAGCATCCCTCACTGTGGCTAGTCTATTACACTAATTAAAAATCAGCTTTATAATATAAAAATATCCAACATGAGCTCAACTTTCCCTTCGGCATGAAGGACCAAATGGCAGGGAGTCTTTTCATGGATTTCAGTGCAGATTTTCCTTCCCACTTGTTCTGTTTAATGTGAGGGTGATTTAAGGAAACAGCACGCGCAGCGTAGTCTGCAAGCTGTTCTCTGATGATTTAATCCATGCCAGGGCACACGTGCTTTCTGCGCCTTCCTTCCTGGAGCTGCAATCTGTGCTTCTCAGCAGGTGAGCTGGAGAGTGGTGGGTGGCTGAGCGTGGTGCCTTCCCACCTGGGGAGTACTCTGCAGCATTCCACAGCCTCTGTCAGAGCCAAACCTTGAGACGTCACATGTCACATGTACCACGGCAGGTCATAGCACTGACTGTGATTTGATGAGTTTTAATCCAGTTCTGGAGATGTTTGGATGCTTGGTGCAGTAACTACCTCTGCCCATGAGTTTTGGGAATTTGAGCTGCTATATAGGATCTCCATGCCTAAGAAAGGAGGTGGAGGACTCTTTCTTAGTGGAGGTGCAGAAGAATCCTTTACCACCACCTTCTGATATCCAACAAAGCAGCTTCTCAGCAGGCTCCCCCTTTCTCCTTCAGGAGCCTTTTTGTTTGTCTTTTTTTTTTTTTTTTTTCCCCTTCAGCATTACAGTCACATCATCATCTTTCATTTGTTCTTTGGGACTAAGCAAAGCAAAGTAGGGCAAATTCTGTTACTGCCTATGTCCTATGTGATCTTTTCTCCACCTCCCCCAGCCTCCAGTGGCTGCAGATGGGCCAAGAAGGGATTGTTTCCTGTGATATGGATTTTGTGTTCAAAATATTATGGACCATCACACATCATCCCTGGGATGTACTGTGTAAGATGAGATCTTCAGCATAGACCTGCCTAGAAAATGCTAAGCCTTCCTCTACAAATTATGCATTTTAGGATTAGAGGGTGAGTGCTCTTACAACTTCGATGAAAACCAGATTTTCTTTTGAAATAATTTGCCTTGAAAAACCAACATGTTTTACTAGTAGACCTGTATTTGAAGTGATTTTATTCTTTCTCATTCCCCCTGTTCCTCCTTCATTAAAATAAATTAATAAACCAGAAAAAGCAGATTGTAATGAAAAAAAGAAACTGCTTTAAAATGAAGGTCCTTGTTCTTGAAATGCCAGTTTAGGTTTGTATCCTTTGAGATTACACTAGTGAAAAATGGGTGACCTGAACTATTACTGTTAAGTGGCTTGCTGGGACCAGGAGTTGTTCTGGACCTGTGCTGTGAATATTTCCAGGGCAGTCCTGAGTCTCAATCCTTGCCGTTCCTTTGCTTCTGATAAAGGAAACAAGTTATTAAATTTATTTTTTTTTTAAATGGTGTGAGACAGGACACATAGGATGTGACAGAGTGGTTTTGAGGGATTGTAAATGGCAATATGGAACAATGCTTGGTTTTGACCCTGGTTTTGAAAGCAGTTTGTGATATGAGCCAAAGCATAAGAAGCTAGGACCATTGGGGAATTCCATTCTAAAGCAGACTCCTGATCTGAACTGAAAATTAAACTAAAATGGTAAATTTTTAACAGATAATCCATGTAATATAGTAAATATTTCCCTTTATTAAATGTGCCAGGACATTTATTAAGGAATTTTGTTCTTGGCATTTCTGTCTCTCTTGGGGTATGTTTCCACCTAGTAAACTTCTCAGACTGAATAGACTAATTGGCACTAAATCTTGCAAAAAGCCAATATTTATCCTCATTTCCTGCTAATTTCACAGGAGATGAAAACAGGCAGGTAAGTAGCTAAAGAACACAAACACCTTTCTTCCTCTAATATTCTGTGGAAATTACATGTTCTAAAACCAAACTCTTTTACTGCCCTGGAGATTCTTCATACAGTGTTTGATATATATATATGTACTTTTCTTTTAAACTTCGAACAAAATGCATTAACTTCTCCCAAAGGCTTTGCAGGAAAAAAAAAAAAAAAAAAAAAAAGTCCCATTTTGATACCAGCAAAATTATATGGAAGGAGAATTAAATATTGTAAAAATGCTAAAACTAGAGCGTTCAGTGCATACAAGAAACATGATAAAATGTAGTGTTAGTCGCATCCTTTAGCAGCTGTTAAATTTTATTGGATCAATGACTCTGAAGAATGTTTATTGCTTAACTATTCTGCTGCTGCCACTCTTGTTCCCTATGTTATTATTCCACATTGCTGGGGGAAAGAAAACCCACAGAACTTGAAACGTTTTCATCGTGTTGGAGGGAAGACTGTTTCATGGTGGTAGTTAAACAAATTCCTTTCCTATTAATAAAAAGTTGTTTAAACTGTTTTGCATACTAATCATTGGTACTCAGAATTATATATCTCTTTCAAGCATGGGAAAAATTGACAGGGAATTGCCTTTAAAGGTCAGCTGCAATGAAAACACAAATTGAAGGTTCTGAAACTCCACCTTGTAACTTTTGCAAATCCTCCCCTCTCTCTGTGGAGACACAGCCTCCTTTTGCACTGCAGAAAAGGGTATGCCAGAATAAGGTGGATATAAATTGTATTATGAGCTTCTGTGACACTGTGACCTTAAGCTGTGCAATACAGGCAGTCTCCTGGGGCCCATTGTTAAATGTAATAAGTGTGCAATGTACCAGAGATAAAAATATATAAAGCCTTGTGCAGTGAAGCTACGGTGAGGTTCTGCAGTGTCCATTGAATCTTGCCTGGCAAGATTTTAAAATACAATAGAGAGGTTTTAGGTGTGAAATTCAAGTATGATATATGTATGCTGCTTGGTATAGTTCATTACTTACAGGACTTGCTGCTGGGAGCAAAGAATCTGCTGTGAGCAAAGGTATTCACTACGAGCACTTTTCAAGTAGGGATACTCCATATCCCTCCAGAAGGTAAGACAAAGAACTATCTGAAGGCTTAGGGGCACCAGGATGAACACCCAGTGACACAAACTTTTGTAGTATTTTGTCATCTCTTGAACTCAGACACATGAGAAGCAGAGCACTGGCTACAAGGGGACTTTGTTCTCCCAGCACCCTGTTCTTATTCCATCTGGGAGTGCAGAGTGCTATAGAGAGAGGAGATAGGTTTTTGCTGAATACCATGGGACTAAAGGATTGTCCCCTTTTCTTCCTGGCCTAGAAATAGTGCTCTTCTGTATAAAGATGGAGAATCCAGTGTTGCTTCAGTAAGTCTCTGAGGGTATGTCACTACAAATAGAGTGACATAAAGTTCTGAAACAATGCCATGTAGATTTGTATGGTGGTGTGATACATTGCAGTGCTGGGCAGAAATGTGGAGCTCCCAAGGCAATGCTGGTGTGTAGCTTCTCACTCCCATCCAAAATACCTGCAGTCTGTTTCTTCAGGCTTGGTAGAATGATCTTCCTACTGAAGAAAGAGATATGGAAATAAGCAAACCATGACTTGAAAATTCCAAATAGTTTTTTCAGATGCTACCTATGTATGGGAAGCATTTGTAAAGTCATCGCCCTGTTTTAATATCTGCTTAAAATGTATCTTTTAGTATTTAATTTTCATGGTGTAACAGTATAAATCCCTTGATATTTTAAATACTGTGACCATGTTGTACAAAGATGCTTTTTCTCTGTTGATACTGTAACGTCTGGTTACCAAAATAATTGTATTAACTCCTCTATAATTTTTCTGTCTCTATTTATGTATGTGTTTGCTTGGTTTTTTTACCTCAGTTCTTAAGTAACTTTTCAAAACAGAAGAGGTAGGAATTGTCACATACACATGGAGAAACTGGGGATATTCACAGCTCATGTTCCAATCTGTAGCATTTTAACTTTTAACTTGATGTAATTCTCCACAGTTGGATATGAATTTTGCAATAATTCAGATCTTACATGCCTGAGTTTGTGTTTAACTTCACATGGCAATTTAAACTCTGAGCCCTAATAAAGGTTATTTGATGGGATCTTTACTATCTTGAAAAGATGGACCATCTTAAGTTTAATTGTGACAGTGCATCGAGGTTGGCAGAGACGTATGTCTTCATGAACAGAAACTGTGTGTGAGAGGCAGCTTCCACAGACATTTTCATAATGCACCCCTTTATTCTTCCCTGAGTGGTTATCACCACTTTAATTATGGGCGTTTTGCATATAAAAGCTGATTCTTAGAATAACATGGCAGTGGAAAATTCCCTGTAAAAGCAGGCTGGTTTGTGATGACATCTGGACAAGGGAAGGAAAAAAAGAGACAGCATCTGTGCATTTTTTTATTGATTTGGACAGCAGACTGACTAGAAATTAAAGTGACAAATAAATACTTAAATATTTAGATGTGTTCATGGGCATATTGCATTTGAATGGCACTTGGGAGATTCCCATCCTTGAATATAAATGCAACCTATGAGAAAATAAAGTACAGTATCTTGACAGCAGTACAGGAATAGGTGGTTACAAAACTATGCCTCGGGAAGTCCAGTGCTGTTGTGGCTACTGAGATGATATTAACAACTACTTTTTAGTTGCAGCTGAATGTTTACAGAACCATCCTTTATGAGATCTTTGTCATATCCTAGAGGTTTTGCTTGATATAAACTCCATGTTCCTACACGAAAACTATCACTGTCACAAATATGAAGTATTTCTCAGTAGTATTACATTTACCAGTGTGATCTTCAGAATTAAATTTTTGGAACATAAAGCTTCTGAATTTGGGCTGTTGAATAGAGTTTTACCGTAGGCACACCAGAGGTGTCGATATCTGAAGTGTCATTTTCTTATTTTGAGTTTTCCTCTTGATTTCTTCTTCTAAATATTTAATAGAAATTTGCCCTTTTTAAAAATCTTGTACACATGTAAAGTGCAGAGTAGAGTGTAGCCTAGTACCTTTATTTCATCAAAGCAAATTTTTAAATTGGGAAAGAAACAATCTACAACGTTTCTTTAATTTGATATGTAAAGAATCCTTATGGGGATATAAAGCAATCATGGGGGAAAAAGAAGTTTCTTTCTGGCTACTTCTGCAAAATTCTCTGGTCTAGGCTGTGGTAGATAGCATGCAGTGACATAGCACTAATTCAGCAAGAGTTGGGAGGTATTTTTCAACCAGTTTTGAATGAATGATGCAATGTCCTACTGTTGAGACACAAGGGCTCTTCTGCATAGCGTTCTCTGATACTGGGTTTATGAGTAAAGAAGAAAGCCCTCAC
Organism: Merops nubicus; assembly: GCF_000691845.1. NCBI lineage: Eukaryota > Metazoa > Chordata > Aves > Coraciiformes > Meropidae > Merops > Merops nubicus. Next base: position 94,715 of record NW_008627920.1, on the reverse strand, counting down.
TGAGCTTTTCAGACATTAAGGTATTTCTGACAATCATCTCAGGAATTAGAACATTCTCGGGTTGTGCAGAGATGGTAATTTCTGGCCCTTCCATTCCTGCAGCTAAATAGAAACTTTATGCATTCACATAAACCTGTTAATCTTTGCAATTCTCTACAAGAACATGAGGGTCTACCAGTAGAATTAGGCCTTATAAGCATGATGCATATGGGTTTGTCAATGTTATTTTAAATATTTTCCTATTCATTACTGTTTTAGAAATTTGTAATGATTTTAGTAAAATAAGTTTTTATTTTGGTGTTAAGAGGAAAAACGTTCTTTGTGGTGAGCAAATGACTTCCCAGAGTAAGCGTCTCTTGTTATTCAAGATCCTCAATTAGAAGTCCATCAATTATTTAAACAGTCACAGGGAATTTCAGCTTGTTTTTTTTTTTTTTTTTGCATAAAGAAAGTTATATGTTTATCTCAGAAGTATAATGTTTTTACTTAAGTATTTTCCTCTGTTGGAAAATATAGGAATATTAAAATTCCTATATCAAATTTTGCTGGTAGACAGTTTGTGTCTAATTTTACCCATCATGTTTGTCCAGGTATAATTAATAATGTTTATTTTTGGCTTTCCCTAGTTGTTAGTTTCTAGTGTTCCTCTTACTGATAAAGGTAATTAAATTCACTAACTTGAAGTAACTTCTCTGAAGAACCAGAGTAATAATTTTTAGAAACATATTCTTAGGTTACACACCAAATTGTGTTTCTTGGTACCAGGCATCACAATGTGCTACTATTTTGGGAGTCTTCCCTTTAGCAGTCCTTTCTTTCATACAGCTGGTTTGCTAAATGTCATCCTCTTCTGTGTAGAAGGAGCTGTGCTACAGTAAACATTAGAATTTCTTCAAAAAGTGTTAGTACGTGTCTAACTTCAAGTGTACAGCATTTTTATGCAAAAGCTTCCTAGTGAATAAGTCAGGAGAAAGGTCATTTCTGTTTAAAGTCCCTAATCTTTCAAAGGTCTGAGAAGATCAAATCACCAGACTAGGGAGAAACACATAAATTTTAAGCACACAAATATACTTTGTTTATTCCAAATTTAGAATAGTACAGTTAGCAGAGCAAACCCAAATATAACCAGCCACAAGTTTCAATCAGTCTCAGGCACTGAGGCTTGTTTATAGTGATGTGTAACAGTAAAGATCTTCCCTGGAAAGCAAGGGATTAACGAATTCAAGCCTTTCTGGCTGTTTATCTTCACCTTTCAGGAGGTGAGCTCTAGTGATCTGTGGTTATGGGAGCTAATTTCAAAAGGTCTGCCTACAGCTATGGTTACATTACTTGTCCTTGCCCTTTACCCCAACCAAATGAGAGGAAAAAAAAAAATAAAGAAAAAGACACCACTTTAAGGGATGAGTGCTTCTCCTTGGGAATTTCTCAGGTCTTCCCTGGCAACCCACACTGTAATTCCTTAAATTACACTGTAGCTGCACTGAAAATGCTGGTTGGATGGATATTTGACTCTTGAGCTTTACATTTATTTAATATCTAAGTCACAGGAGCAGACTGAACTCGGCCAAAACCTGATTTCCTTACTATTATTTTGCTTCAGCGGAACTGTAATCTAGACCCATAATTTCAGCTCTTGAACACAACCTTGAATTGAGGACTGGTTCAAAAAAGTTGGTTTTTTCCTCCTTCATTGGAACTGAACCTGACCTCTTACTTAAAAACATTGTTCAACTTGAGCCAGTTACAAGTGGTCCTGCAGGAGATCTCAGATGGAAGTGTGCTCTTTTGAGTCCATGGCTAAGCAAAAGCTTCATCTCCATCAGGATGGTGTATTGTATGTTCTGGTTAAGAAGCAAGTGTCTGTCATAGGCAGCTATGACCTAATTTGACTTCTTTTCCCTAGTGATTTTAGGATAAAATTCTCTGTATGTTTTAAACTGTCACCTAGCATCAGGTAAACTTGTGTATAGGTTACTAAAAGAAAACATTCTGTCATCACAGAGTGCAGTTGGCTGTACTTGTTCTTTGGAAATCTAGAGTGAGTCCAGAATACTTTTTTTTTTTTTAAAGAAATAAAACAAAACATGGAAAGTAGCACTGATATTAGAAATAAAACAAAACATGGAAAGTAGCACTGATATTTTGGGCAGAATCCTGGATTATCACAGGAGTAGAAAGAACTGGAGAGGGATTCTGTATTTGCCAGAAACCTCAGGTAATTCCCACGTTTTTAATGAGAAAAGAGGTCCACACATTAACAAAATGGGAAGATTCAATGCAGTGACTGGCTTGACGGTTTTCTAGAAAATACCTGAGAAGCCAATGGCACTGCCTGAGTCTTCTCATTGAGTAAGTGCTCTGTGTTTTCAATAAGGCTGGACTCGGATATTGCAATGCACGTTTCCCGGTTCAGAGATCTGATTCCACATGTCCATAAGCATGAAAAGTGAGATAACATTCCAACTGACAGGCAAACACCATTAATCAACATTTCCAGTTGAAGCATGGTTTGCCTTTTGTGAGCTGGAAGGTATAACAAGCAATCCCAATGCTGATATAGCCTCATAAATGTAATGTACCAGTATTTCTATTTTACATGACTTTAAAGGTACTGAACTGATTCTTATGTAATGCAAAACTGTACAACATCATTGGTCCTCAGTCCTCTTTTCTGGTCTGGGTTAAAAACGTTTTATTTTCTGGATTTTGATACTCATATCAGAAAAGAAAAGAAACACTTGCCTAAGTGCTCTGTTGAATGGTGATGTTTCTTTTCTCTGGTATCAAATAAAAGAAATTATCCAACGTATTTCTGTTACATACTGCACTGGTGATGTGTCACTGACTGTATTTGACACAACTGCTGATGAACGGTGCAGCTATTTGCTATAAGTCCTCTGAGTATCTGCTTGAATTCCTGCATACAGTTTAGTGTACAGTACTCTGCTGTGTCGCTTACACAAAGCTACTACACTTCTGTACTCACCTCTTAAAACATGTGTGCTCTTGTAGATGTATCCCTAGGAAAAATGATGTGGTAAATCTTTATCAGCAATTGTTGAAGGCACATTTTCAACCACCAGCATCACTGTTAACGTCAGTTCATTCTAATTTTTTATTGCAAGGGCAAGTCTTTTAAACAGCACAAGTTGGGAAGTGTTGAAGTTGTCTTTCTACAGTTAAGGCAGACAAACCAGAATGGGCTGAATGGAGTAAGCTGCACGTAGATAAGCCCCAGTCATCTACCTGGTTCATGGTCTGTGCTCTGCTATGGGAAAATGATCTCTTGTCAGTGAACGCAGCAGACACTCATCTCTGTCTCCTATGACTGCACCTTGGACTTGTAAGCAATCTTCATATTACAAGGCTGCTAAGTAGAACCCATTATGAATCCTTAAAATGGTTTTGAATGTCAAAATAACAAAAGTACCTTTGTAAGCTGAACTCCATCGAGGACAAAGTTCATGTGAGCGCCTCGGTGTATTGCTCTGTGGCAGCTGAAGGCGTGACGTGGGCATGCTGACATGGCCATACAAAGCTGCTGGAGTGATGGGGAAGTTCCATCCACTCGTGCAAAACTGATCATTAGCAGTCAGGGAAACAAACCAACACAGAGGGCACAGTACTTGAGTATTCAAAAGGTACCCCTCAGCTGTCATTGCACTAACTGAAAACCAGTTTAATTAATGCAGATAAAAGAAGAAACTCAAATGAAAAGGCAGAGCTAAGTAGAATACATAGCAGCTTTAAATCAATAGCAGTCAAACTGAATTATGAAGGGATTGTGAGGTGCTGTTGTTCCAGGTCTGTCAAAGTTTCTTTTATAAACTCCTGCTTTCAAGGATTGAAAACTGAGTATAACATCAGCTTTGAAACTTGAAGCTTGAATGTGGATATTTAACATACCATGTTTGGGAAAATACAAGTATGATCTGGTAAACCTCTATTTTTCTGAGGTTTCATCTTATTTCAAGCTGCCTCATCACCTCTAGCCTTGATTTCATAGAGTGTGAGTCAACTTGCATCTACACCTGAAATAATGTACTTCATACTTTAAGAACTGATTCATAAGATCAGATGTTGATTCATGCACATGATACAACTTTCTAAGAATTTCACTTCATTTGATGGGAATATATAATCTTTGGTTTAGTTAAGTGCAAATACCCTTATATGCTTTAGCACCAACTTTTAAATGTCAGGTTTGATAGGACTCTACAGGCATGAGGGCTTGAACCACAGCTATTTCCAGAGCTCAATATCAGATACTGTATCTTCTATATAAACCTTAAATTTATAAGGCTTATATAGACCTATATAAACTCCCCACTGCCTTCTAGGCTATGTTAGTTGTCAGCAGCACTTTCACTAGTGAGTGATCAAGTTCCTCAACTTCAATCATCATCTTTTTAACTGGAGCTTATATATGCAGTGCCATATACCTCCACTGTGGAAGTCAAGCCCACGGTGTGCTGCCTACACAGTTTTCAGTCAAAGTTTCAGCTTGGTCCTGAAGTACAGCTCAGCAGCGTGACTAAAACATGCAAACTGTGATGAGTGCTGTCTGCTGAGTAACATCCCTCATGCTGTGAGCAGTCTGTGCTCTACGTGTGGGTGGATCTGAATGCGTTGCCAGTGTAGTACTAAAGGGATTCAAAATACTCCCCTTCTTATGCAATTCTATTCCAAATTTTGGTGAACTGATAATACTTTCATTGATTTGTAAATATTGAATGAATTTTTACCTGTGGTTTCTAAAACAGAAAGAAGTGGCTTGGCTAAAATTATTTTGAAATAATGTCGACAACAACATATAACTTATTTAAAAAAAAAAAAAATTGAAAAAAGAAACCAATATGTTTTCAGTGGTTTTGTTTTTTTTTTAAGAAAAAAAGCATAATTTTTCAGAACAGTTGCTTATGTTTAAGTTGGACTCCAAATGAACAGACATAGATTATTACCCTTACCATAAAAAATACTATAGCACTAGATTTTCAGTCATTCCTGTATCACTTATATGAAACGATCGACTTGTTAAGCCTGTTTGAAACTGAGCAATGTTTGGAACTGCTGCTCTAATGAGATACATAACACTATTTAAATATTAATGTAACAAGTTTAAAAATCACCTTAACATTGGCTGTTTAACTTCCTTTGGAGTACAGGTCAAATGCTAATGTGTTCTGAATTTCCAACTTTTGCCTTTATGATAAAGGACAACTCCTAAAATAACTTAATAAGTAGGAATATTGCAGTCTAGTTTAAAGAATAGGTTGCTTTATGTTCTCTGTTTTACTACAGTATGCCCTGCTTTACCTGTTGGTCATCTATTTATTCAAAGTATTTCTTTAATAACATTGTAAATAAAAAACGAAAAAGGCTTGTTTGTCTGTTCTATAAATGCAGAATTGAACTTCAAAAATACTATCAAAGAGTATGTTACTGATGACAATGGTCACATTGCTACTTATGTTAAATATAGGTGGGCTTTGTGAATAGCAGTCTTGCTTCAAATAGACCCGGTGGTGCAGAGGATAAGAAGGCAGGTCTGTACCACGTGCAGGAGTATTGTATTAAATGGGGTTTGTGGTATGTTTGACCAAACCAGATGGCTCAGTCTTTGGATTCACAGAAGAAATGAAAAGTTGATTCGTGTTTGTCCATTGCAGAGGAAGATAGTTGGCACAGACTATCTCCTGTCTTCTGCTTTCTTCGGGAAACCTTTTGTACTCCTAGAAGCCAGTGCCATGTTTCTGCTGGGAAAGGCACTGGAGACACTGGAGTGCACTGGCTTAGTGGGCAATTCTGTAAAGGCACATAGAATTCTGATCTCAGCAGAGAGCTCTTATCATTTTTTTGAGCAGGCTCAAACGTGAAAATGAAGAGGAGCAAATATGTACTTATATGCTATTGCCTTTGCAGGGTTGGGCTGAGGAACAGCTACCTACTATGTGTTATCTCTGTCTACCCATAGTCTTCTGTCAGTCTGAAATCTGAAGCAGAAGGTCACGTCTGCATGTTGCCATAGCCGCCTACTAGCCAGTAGATATGGCAGAAATAATTCAGAGGGTTTGGGTTTGCCTTTTTTTTTTTTTCCCCTTCAAGATTACTGCTTCAGGATATAGAAAAATGGTACTAATCTGTCAAAACATTTCTGCTTATATATTTGCCTTTTTATTCTTTCTTTTCTCCTTCTAAAGAGAGAGCATGTGCCTCAGTCTCCACTGATTTTTCTTTTTACAGAAACGAATGTCATCAGGACACCATTTGCAATTCCCCTTGGTGGCAAAGACAACTTCTGGGCATCAAAGTCATTTTCTTACACATGGATTAACATGACATTGTGTTTCTGATGCATTTGCAATAGATTTTAATGTGTGGTGGTTCTTTGTATTGTCTCTTCACATTTGTATATCTAATTGTGACCTCAGTGACAGCTTCTGGGTCTCTTGCTGTGATAAATACTGGATCACAGAATGGACACGGCTTCTCATTTCCTCCATTCAGAATATTACCCTTGAAATTTCTAACAACTTTCAAGTAAACAATGAATTCATTATTATAGTAATTTGGTTCTCTGGTCTCAAGTATATCATATGCATTTGAATATTCCTATAGACTTGAAAGGGAGCCAGGAATTTTGTTTTTTGTCTGCTCATTAGTGACCTTGATTATTTATAGTTCCAATTTAATTCCCACGTTACTCATTTACAGTGCAACCTACTTTTACTGCCCATACAGTTACTCAAGTTGGAACTGTATGTGAGGTGTGGCATCTTAAGATTTAACACCATGATATGTAAATATATAGAATAGATTTCCTTAAGGCAAATGTTCAAAAGTCTGCTCTTGCTACACTGAGGAGCTGTGGAAGAATGCTGACTGACTTTGGTTAGAGCAAAATTAAATGTGGCAGATAATAAGTGGGCACTACGCATGCTACAGAGCATTTAGTGTTTGAGGTCTACTGCAAAAAGTGAGGGTTACATGTTAAGCATACTTTGGACCTTTACAATTTTACAGGACCTAGATAACCTAGATAAGGTGGTAATCTTTTAATCTGGCTGAAGTCTATGATTTAGGTTGCATTTCTAGCTCTAAATTTTAAATCCATATCTCCTTATTGATATAGCACAAAAGAATAGATCAAACACAATTTTAATGGATGAAATCCATATGCTTCTTACTACTACATGCTACAGAGGTAAGCAAGCTGCAGGAAGTAACTGCAAGGTGATATTATGTAAGGAGAATTCAAGAACATGATATTCTTCCAGGGTGAGGTATGCACCAGTGGAGCAACTAGATTTCAGTTTCGCTAACTATGTGAATGTGTACTGAGCTGCCTGAGAAAAAACAGAGCTATCGTTTAATAATGGCAGCTGTTTTCTTTTATAAACTGACCAAATTAATCTAAGCCTTGCTGTGAAATTAAAGTTGTTTGCAAGCAGCATATATATCCAGAACAGGAAGATAGAATTATCATGGAAGGTGCTGAACAACCCTTTTTCACCTGGTAGAAATAATTGCCCTCATGCATGAGTATTCTCTTTTTGTAGTAGTAATGATTTACTGAACAAACCCTCTATTTTCACATCATCCCTTCTCTATATATATTTGTAAATTTTTGTGTACTTGCCACTAGTAATTTGTGAGGCGTACATTTGAGAAGAAAATGGTAACAATCAGTTGGAGTGTCTTGTTAAGACTGAAGTACCCAGTGTCAACTCCCTAGACATACATAGAAGAGAAACCCTTAATTTTGCCCTGCCCTAATAAGGGACAGGCTCTAAAAGTTACTTTGAGAGTAAGAACATGCAGTATTTTCTCCCACAAAGCTCAGTTATTCTGTTGCCTTTAACTTTGGGCAGTCGTCTGTCAGGAAAAAAAGAGCAGTGGAGGAAAAAAGGCAAACCCAAAAATTTTACAAAGCTGTTTTTATACACCTAGTGCCATTTCTGTTCATGAGCTTCTGAAATCAGCACTGCTCAGTGAGTGGGTACTTTTTCAGAAGAGCAAAATCACAAAAAAATAAATGCAACACCAAACCCAAACAGCACTTTATAACTCCATTATGATAGTTTGTCTCTATCAAGTCTCAAAAATGTGGTAGAATAAATAGATTTCAGGTAATAAATGTAGCCTGCTGCCTCCCAGGACAGTCGGCTAATTGGTTCTTGTGAGAGAATCCAAAATGGGTGGACAAAGATGTTTGTGACCTATTGCTTATTATACCTCTGTTATGCTTTACTCAATCTAGTCTAACATCACAGTACTGGTGAATTCCAGTTCTGCTCAGTTAAGGTGTTTCAGCTTATTTGTCCTTAAACAGAGAAACTGCTGCTGCGTCTGCATCTGACCAGATAAAAGGGGAAAATTCCCCTCCAGATGCTCCTTTTAAGATAGCTCAGCTATTAGCATTTGGGGGGGCTGGTGTTAACAAATTAGTTTAGGTGTTTGGATGCCTATGATTTTTTCAGTTTTTAAGCTGTAGCTTCAGTGGTTGTGAATTGTTAGACTGCAGTTGTGGCTATAGCAGTATCTTCAATATTCATAATAGCAAATAAAATTACCCCAAGAATAGCTAAGTTTCATTGAATCTAGGAGCAAAATTGTGTTGAATTTTAGAAGGAGCAGAAAGCATCTTCTGTTTCTTATTTTTTTTTATTGTCTTGCTCCAAATTGTACCCTGGATGTTTTTCCTTTACTGGTTTGAGCTTTGTTCCAACCTCCCCCCACACTTCACCATGAAGCCTGGGCTTGCTTCCTTTTGCTTTTTTCTGTTTTCCATCCTTCGTAATCATATCTGCCTGGAGAAATAATGTTCTGGGCCTCATATCAAAAGTAGTATTACCACGCAGCACATCCTTTGTGTTGCAGGCTGATAATATTATTTTTCTAGATTCCCTTCACTATTAATTTTTTTTTTTTAACTTTGTGTCAAATGAAGCATTTTATGTGTGTTTTGAGAGGTTGTTTTGTGATGGTTCTCCTTAGTCAGGAAGGATTCATTTATGTTATGGTAAGATTCCTATGGTACAAACCAGTGACAAACTAAAAGTAAATCTTCGAAGATGCTGTGTAAAAAAGGAAGAGGAAAAAAAAAAAGTTGTTCTAGAGGTACTTTTCTGTCAGTTAAAATCTGAGCTTCAAGAGTATGAAGAGTAGATCTTCAGTTACATAGCTTGTAGTGGTAATACCTGTACAATTTTCACAGCTTTGTGTATGTAGTGCCAGTGCTGTTCCTGTGCCATTAGTTCCTCCAACAATTGGTGTGCTGATGTGCCTCCAGTTACAAGTCAACTAAAATGTATATATTCTTGATTCCTATAATTGACAGTTAAACGGATTTTGCCGGATGTATTTAAGAGGGTTTATGACCTTCCAGAATAATCTTTTAAATAATTGTGATCTCTGTGAGTTTGATTCCTAGAGAAGAAGCTATGTATTATAGTGGTGTTGCTCAAGGCAATTCAGTTAAAAAGCTTTTGAAATAAACAGCACTGCACACTTATAAATTAAAGGTGAAAGTTCTGGCTAAGTTAGCTTTTATTACACAGGATTTATGGATTTTAATCTTCCCAACAATTTATATGTAGCATAACAGTTTTTGTCTTTAGGAATAAAACCCAACCGACCAGACACCAACTGTCCGTTCTTCCACTCAGCACCTGTCACCCTTCCTGTTAAACACCACCTTTTCAGACCTGTGACTGGAAATCTGCAGATACAGGTCCCTGGGGCTGTGAGACAGGGCAATGGACTTGTGATAACTGTTCCTTCCCTTACCCAGGTTATAATGCAAGTGAGCAAAAGCTTTGTCCAGGGCATAACTGACCTGTGCAAACACATCAGGTTTACTTCCCAGGGGAGTTGATGAATACAGCTCTCTGTGATGGCTTGGTGGCTTCTGTGACATACTGGGACTAGGCTTAAATTAAGTGGTAGATTGCTTCTTTAGGTGCATTGTGGATGGTGTGTGGAAACACACACAAATACGTGTAGAAAAGCCCAGGGTTTGGTGAAGAGCCAGAACTGGTCAAGTTTGGACTGGAACACATGCAGGAGAGCAGGAGAATAGAAGTTGTTGGAACACAAACTTATCGAGTCAGGACCCCTCTCTCTTTCATCTTAATTCAGAAGCTTATAAGAGACATCAGTCTGGGGCAGGCAAACAGGAGATGAAATATGTTCTCTTAGTGACCAGGGGCAAAGCCAGGGCTTTGCTATGCATCTTCCCTTCTTTATTTGGTACACAGCTCCCTGTGTGATTCTAACTTACTTTATTGTGAGTGCTTTTTAAAAGGGCATGTTGTCATCTTTATTTTTGTCTTTTTCCTGACAATTTTGTCTCTCTCTTTAGTCAAGAGCAGTAGTTGTATATCCTAATTTTCACAAATATGTAAGAACTTAAAGCCTGATGAAAAAGCAGTTTGGGTGAATTCACATTATCTACGGTGTCGTAACTGCCTACACAGAGCCTAAACATTCCCTTTTGGAAATGGATTTTCACAGACGAAGCAGGAGCTGCAGTGGGAAGTTTTGATCAGGGATAGTCTGTACACTGAAATGTCACGCATTGTTCTGATTCTTTGCCTGTAGGAAAGCTGTTCAGTTCACTTATGGGATGCTTCCAAAGGTAGACAGAGAGGGCAATACCATGTTTCCTCGAACAGGAGCTCTGAATCCATCCACCTCTCTGCACACCTAATCCCTTTCTATTAAGCTCCTTTAGAACTTCCACAGTGCATAAGATGTCTCTGAGGTTACAATTTATTGAAGAACCTTAAGAAGAAATAGCTGTAGGGAAAAAAAAAAGGTAATAAAATTAATTCACAGTTCTAACTAGTCAGTAATCTTCTTGTTTCCTGATATCCACTTATATAAGATGCAGGGGGAGTTTGATTCCGAACATCCAAGAACTTTATAGCCTGCAATAAGCTGGAATAGCATTACTAGCAGTGTGGCTCATGTTGAATGCTGTAATGTAATGGAGAGATTTTTATTTTAATTTTTTTTTAAAGTAGGATTTTGTAAAAAATCTCTGCTCCCACAAGTGAATTATTAGAACAATAAATCTGTGAGTTTGCTCAGATTTGTTTTTCAGGCCATGTTTATGAATTCTGCACTAACCCAAGAACTCTGCATCTTTGGTAAGTTTTGGCAGCAGGTAGTAATTGTCATGCATTAATACCTCAAAGGTTTCATAACTCCAACTGTGACCTGAAGTACCAAAAGTGAAAAAAGAATCTAACATGTGAATTTTATCTTGTCTGCACCAAAAGAAAAAAAAAATACCCTACAAAAATAAAGCAGAGTTGTTATTCAGTGACTTGAGCTGAATCAAGTGTCTTCCTATATGTCCTGACAGTTTCCCTATATTTCTCCCAAGTGACAAGTCCCTTCTTACATGAGCTATACACTTTTCTTCCATGAGATTTCCTTCAGAAGCTCCCTGCTCATCCATGCAGGTCTCTTAGCTCATCTACCTGATCTTTTTTATTCAAGGGAGTGCACCTATCTTGGATTTGGGGGAAGAGGTATTTAAAAACTGACTGACTTTCTTGGGCCCCTTTACCCTCCAGAGTCTTAGCCCATGGGATTCCTGCAAGTAGATCTTTGAAGAGTGCAAAGTTAACCCTGCAGAAGTCCAGAGTTGTAATCCTACTTATTGCTCTGCTTCTACCTTGTAAAACATTAGACTCCACCATGTCATGGTCACTGTTGCCAAGGCTGTTCCCAACCTTAATGTTCCCAACCAGTCCTTCTTTATTCATTAATACAAGGTCCAGCAGTGCACCTCTCCTCGCTGGTTCCTCCACCACCTGCATTAAGAAGCTATCATCGATGCACTGCAAGAACCCTTTTGACTGAACTTGCCTGGCTGTGTGGGCTTCCCAACAAATATCAGGGTGGTTGAAGTCCCACATGAGTACCAACCAGTGTGTTCTAGAGGCTACCTCCAGCTGTCTGTAGAAGGCCTCATCAACATCTTCTTCTTGGTTTGGTGGTCTATAGTAGACTTCCACAACAGTCCAGTGAAGGGCTATGAGGATGACAGGGGGACTGGAATGCCTGCCTTATGAGGAGAGGCTGAGAGACCTGGGGCTTTTTAGTCTGGAGAAGAGAAGACTTAGGGGGGATCTAATTAACGTGTATAATATATGAGGGCTGAGTGTCAAGAAGAGAAGAGCAACCTCTTCTCACTTATGCCCTGCGATAGGACACGGGGCAATGGACACAAGCTGGAGCACAGGAAGTTCCAGTTCAACATGAGGAAGAACTTCTTTACTGTAAGGGTTCCAGAGCACTGGAACAGGCTCCCCAGGGAGGCTGTGGAGTCTCCTGCCTTGGAGACTTTTCAGACCCGTCTGGATGGGTTCCTGTGTGACCTGCCCTAGACTAGATGGTCCTGCTCTGGCAGGGGGGTTGGACTTGATCATCTCCAGAGGTCTCTTCCAATCCCTCACATTCTGGGAAGTCTCAATCTTTTCTGTGAATTTCCATACACTGATGATTTATATCTAAAGCATAATGTTATTAAAATAATTTAGTTGGGTTTTTTCTTTCTTTTATCTTGGTCCTTTTATGGGTTTTTTTTTTTTGTTACCAGGGACACTTTAGTGGATACACATGTACAGACTTTAGAAAATACCTAAGTGTTTCACTATGGGAATACAGTTTAAGGTCACTTCTTTGGTAGAGTAAATAATTGAAGAGTTTCAAGGTGTCTGTGAACTGGTCTATAAAAATCCATTGTCTTGTAAGAGGAGTTATACTGAAGATATATAAAAACAACATGATGGCCATAGAGATGAAAAATACAGTCCAGTTTTGTCCTGTTGTGCACATAGAAACAAGAAAGAAAAGTACTTTGAGTGATTTTAGCAAATTTTATACCAGCATGCAATAGAAGTTACTGTATTTATGTGTAGGACTGTAGTCAGAAATCCCAAAGTTCCATGCATCCCTCTTTTTCCTGATGCTCATTTTCTCTTTGCTCTGATTTGTGCACATCATGGTTAGCAATTAAATTCTCATGCCAGATCACAAAAAAAAAAAGTGTTTTTAAAGAGGAGGCTCTGAGGGGACCTTACAGCAACCTTCCAGTACCTGAAAGGGGCCTACAAGAAAGCAGGGAAGGGATTATTCACAGGGGTTTGGAGTGACAGGACGAGGGGTAATGGCTTTAAGCTAGAAAAGGGGAGATTTAGGTTAGACATTAGGAAAAAGTTGTTCAGTAGGAGGGTGGTAGATCCCTGGAATAGGTTGCCCAGACAGGTGGTGGAAGCCCCATTCCTGGGGACATTCAAGATCAGGCTGGATGAAGCTTTGAGTAGCTTGATCTAGTTTGAGATGTCCGTGTTTATTGCAGGTGGGTTGGACTAGATGACCTTTGGAGGTCCCTCCCAGCCCAGACATTCTGTGATTCTATGAATGTGGACAGTGTGTGTACTTTGTACCTACTTGTGTGTGTCTGAAAGAGAGATAGTTGCTTGCTGGTAACTGCTGCTCTCTGAAAACATATCACAGCTCTTACGTAAAACCTCCCTGTTAAAAGCAAAACAGACATTTGGATGCTTTGTTTTCTTTCGTTGGAGCTGTGTGAGGGAGGTCAGTTGAACTGTAAAAGTTGATTCATTTGGGCCTTTGACACAAATGGAAGAATTTGAGTACCTGAATTACTGATGAACTAAAGTGTAAAATAAATGCAATAGCGCTCTGTTAAATTTTCGTCTTCTTGGATATAACACATAGTTGTGGTAAGGAGTACTTCCAAAGAAGTACTTCAGTCTGTTTTTCTTACTTAGGAGGAAGAAAGATTCAGAAGTAATTGTAGGATAATTCTCATAGAAAAAAACCCTATCATTCTGTATGACTAAGAAATCTTCATTTTACAAGATTCAATGTTTATTACATAGTAATTATACCATTAGAAATCCACAGGATGCAAGTCACTATTCTAGTATGAATTAGAGAATGTACATAAGAAAATACAGCCTCACTCGCTACCAAAGTGCCACAGTCACTGTATTCATTTCCTACTCTTTTGAATCTTCTGCTTATTTCAAGGAAAATGAATCACTGAAGCATGTATGTGATGCATATCTCTTTAGGTATATTTGATTCTTTTAGTTTAGCCTGGAAACATGCCATATTTTCAGACCTATTTTTAGCATTGTATAAGGTGGAAGAGCTAAGATTTCAAATCTTCACTTTTTTAATAGGATTATCTGTTATACCAAGGGGATTAATGGCTCAACTTTAAATACCACATGAGAAATATCTGGAAATCATATTAATATATGCTTGGAAATTGTGTCAGGGTTACTTTGTGTAGAGAGAGAGGATGAGATTTTTATTCAAGGAATATATTTTGAAAGAAAAAATCTAGTACTATTTGCATTCTCTTTGCAAATAAATGACAACTATGGGATTACTTACATACACAAGGTAAAACTTCTATAAAATACTTCACTTGATCAGGGCCTAAAAAGGTAGCTTTTAGGCAAGAATCTATACCCTTGAAGGATAAATTTTAGAAGATGAGAGGTACTAAGCCTTGTAAGTTTTTCTCCCAGCAGTCAGTACTCACAACAAAACCACTTTTCAGGTAATGTATTCATTTCAGTCACCATGGCCTTGAATATAGCTGGTACTGCCACTCCGATGTGAAGAATTACTTCTATTATCTTTCAAACCTTAAATTTGTCACCTGCAGAGTTGCACAGAATACAGCTCACATCCTCAGATTTAGACATAAACGTGGTGCTGCAGTTGCATACAGGAGGCTTTATTTTCACTGTACTGAGTTATCAATGTCTTTAAAACTCTTGGCATACAAAAAGAAAGTTGGAGGTTTTTTATTGTAATAGGTTATGTGCTTTTCATCTGTGTAATTTGTCTTGTTCAGACTGTATATTATGTATGATGTCTGTCTTCTGAGTTTTAGCTTTCAAAGTATTACTCTAAAATCTTTCCTCACACTGTTTTCAACCCAGAGTTGCAAGTTCTGCCTCTCCCACTTGGCTGATCATGTAGTTTGCTGCAGAGATGTGTTTGTCTGTCTATCTGTTGCATTCACCTACAAGCGTATAGGTTACGGTGTTAAAACACACACCACAGAGTGGTAAACATGAGCATTGCTCCTCTCTTGCTTCTATTATTTTTCTTCTGTTTTGGCCTAATGCTGCCCCCATTTACTTTACTGGCTGGACAACTGTGTCCCAAGATAACCATCCACTTCAGGATGTCAGTGAAAGAAGCCAAGGAAAACCAAATGCCTCCATGTCTGTCTGATGACAGGCTTTGCTCAGGTTACACCTGCACCATCACTAGCCAATACTGAGATCAAGGACCTGTGCCCACTGAGGAACATCTGCTGTCTTCATAGGAAATCACTGCACAAAGTGGGAGCATGTCTGAAATTGTCAAGTATTATCCAAGGCCATGGCAGATATGAAAGAAGCTGTGTTTACAAAGAGTTCATTTTTTAGCTTACAAGCCACTGCTGTCACAAAAAAAAAAAAAAAAAAAAAAAATCCCTTTTTTACCTCTGTTCTAGGAGAGTGGAAAGCACTTCATTGATAGCTGGTTTGTTTAGAAAATAACCACAGCATGTTGGTGGCACCACAGCTGGATTCATTTTATCCCTTCAGAGTCTTTACTGTTTCACTAACATAGCTTTTACTCAGTACCCTATTGAGATGATGGCATCTGAGCTCAGATATCAGTACTTGCCTTTTTCCCCCCTTTCACTCAGTTGTTGGTTCTGTAACATCCTTCTATCCTGCCGTGAGATAGTGTTGTCTTCCCACTCTGATTTCAAGTAGGATCTTTTCAAAAGTGTCAATGTGAGGCTCTGCTGCCTCTGAGTCAATTGCTGCACTCTACTCTCTGTCCATTTGATGCTTCATTCACAAAGGTGGTTTACTCATTCCTTTGTGGATATACTTTTTAAAAAACTGTACATCTGTTAACTCAAATATTTGATATGATTTACCATAGTAAAGGGATACAAAGGGATTTATTTGAGAATGGGCATTTGTGGTAAGATGGATCCAAGAATTTGAAGGCAATGTTTGAGTAAAAGAGTAGGTCAGTTCCTACATCTGACAAATGCAAGATGTAACTCTTGGACTTCAGTAGAAAAAAGTTATTACCCCTTTAATACTGCGTAGGGCTTGGAAAAGTGACAACGTTTTTCCTCCACCCCATTATGAGTTGGACATGGAAGAGAGAAGGGACTTAACTTGCAACTCTGTACTGCTCATAGGAATCCCAGGAGCAAGAGATTACATCCTGCCCCAGCTCAGTATTTCATACATAGGATATATAGTTCTGTGTGGTTTTTAGTAAATTAAATTGGGGAATTGTTTGCTTTATTTACTCAATGGTAAACTGACTTGCTCCATTCCCAGTTTTTTATTGCTGTCATTTATTGAAGATGGTTCTCCAGTGCTAACTGAAGTGAAAGGATAACGTGTTCACAAAATCTAGTTTTTCTCTTGCATCTACCAAGCAAGATCTTCTTTTGTTACTGCTGGTTATGCTTTATTTCTTTCTTCATAAAGTATTTTTATTGTGTTCAAGTAGGCTTTTGTTTTTCTTTTTACAGCATAATTTCCTCTTTCTGTATAGAGAGGCCATTGAAATTGGAGTTAAATGAGTGAACATGCAAAATACAGTGGACTGACTCCAGGTTTTGGAGTAAATAAGTAAAATAATATGTGCTAAAGCAGGATCCAAAGTGCCATGCTCTTGTGTAAGAGTGTGTTGGAATGGAAAGGAGGAAAGAGATCCTGAGTTACAGCCTGTAATGAACAGATATTTGTAAGTTTAATTATGTTGACTGGAGAACATTTTTCTTCTGTATGTTTATTTACTATAGAATTGTCTTCTCTGCTGTATTTGCTCGAGTTAACTCTTGTTGAATCAGCCTTTCTTGATTGAAAACTGTCAAATCATATAAAATGATGCTTACATAACAGGATAGTACGATATACAACAGATGATGTTTTGCTGACAGCAGATATTATAAGACAACTCTTCCTGACATGACTAGGTCTGAAGGGCACTTGATCCATGTTCCTGACAGGTCATCTGACTGGTGTTTGAAGTACCACTTAAAGCAAGCTAGAGACGTTTTTTTGTGCATGAAAAATTCAGATACGCCTTGTATTCACACTTCACTGAGAAGGAAGTAAAAGTAAGTAGGACATAGTTTGGCCCACCACACTGCAGGGCATCAAATCCAGAAAGCAGAACAGCACTCATCGGGGTGATTTGTTTCTGTAGTTGGTTCTTCCTTCTCAAAAACAACAGTCTGGAGCAAAAATTCTGGAAGAGAATGGTAAATATTTAACAAGATATTCATGAGTGTGAGGGAAAGCTGCCTTTTTGCTGCTGCCTCACCATTTGCCAAAGCGTCATTTTTGGAAATGGTGTAATACTTTGCAGCTCTGTGGCTCATAAGTCTATACATTAAAGAGAAGCACAACCTGGAGGGGCTATCCTCATGTGGGGAGATTTTATCTTGCACAAGTTTCAGTTTTCAGGCTGTCATAGCCAGTGTTGGGCTACAGCCATCAAACCCCAGTCCTCCAACAGGGAAGAAGAAATGGGCAGATGGCAAGTGCAGTAGTGAAGGGACAGGCTGATGGCTCTGGCCAGTTATTGTGCACAGTGAAGCCTCAGTTTTAGCGTGGTGCTTCCACAGAGATCTGGGTGAATAATAGAGACCAAAGCAATATGTGCATGTGTAGATACATCCCATGAAGCTGTACCCTGCTTTGTGAAGATGTTGACATATCTCATAAAAATACAGTGTGTACCTATAGAAATAGCTTCTCACACAACCAGTCCAAAGCAGAAAAGGACTTCTCAGCATTATTTTTTATTATTCTAGTTTTAACAAATAAGCCAACTGTCTTCACAGTATAGTTGTAACCAGCAAAACTAAATTAGGCATTGAGATTGCCAGACGTTTCTTCAGTATCTTAAGACATAATCAATGAGACAATTGCATCTTAGTACCTTCGTTCATCAGGAGTATTCAGCCTGGATCCAGAACCTGAAGGTCTTTGCCAAGAGCGGTCTTCGGCTACGGTAAATAAAGTTTGATTAACTGTGCTCTGCCCTAAGACTCTGATTGCAGTGTTCATTAGCAGCAGTGTAGTGTAAGCAGAAACGATGTTAAGGTCTTGAGAGGGAGTTTTTGAAGTGGGTAGCTAAGTAAATGCTAGCAGTGTTGTAAAGAGTTTTGAGCCCTTGATCCCAATGATTTATCTGCATAACTATTCACGTACGCATCTGTCCTTCTCATCAGGAGTTAGCTTGTTCTTCCTTCTGAAGATAAGAAATGATATTATCTTAATGAAAACTTCACTATCTTAAGAGGCACAAAGTCAAGCTGAGAAACGTACTGTGAAATTCAGTGCAGAGACAAGCTGCATCTCTTTATGAAGTGCATTGATCACTTCACATGCAATAAACTGTTGGGTTATGTTTGCAGAAGTGTTCACTACCCGTATATACTGATTGTCCATTAGGAAACAGCACCAAAACATTCAGATTACAGCCTAACAAATATATTCATGTCTAAGAGTAGACAGAAACAAGGAGCCTTCATTAAATATCCGTGGAAACAAATATTAGTGTTGTTCTGTAATTCAGACTTGAAGCTGTACCTGCTGAGAGCCTTTGAAATGAGAAAATAGCTTTGTTACCTCAGTTCTGACACTTTCTAAGGTCCATAACCTCCTTATTCTTTTGGTTTGGGTTTTTCATATGGAGTGTTGAATATAGATAGAAACTTGTAGGTGGGATAGTCAAGGAAAATTTATAATCACCAGAGAGAAGATCAGTTACACAGACTCACATCTTTGGTTGCAGAAAACATGAAGACCAGTACTCCATGTCCAAGGAGAAAAGCAAGCCCGTGTGTACACTCTTGTAGCATATAAAGCAAAATTCATTGCAGGCCCTGTGCCTTGTAGTTTGGAAGAATAAAAATGCATCAGCACCATTCTTTTACTGTAAATAGCACACAATAAAATGTCATAGAGAATAAAACCGAAAACTTCAGGCAGCCAGTTGATTTTCCTGCACCCTACAATAATACTGTAAAATAATACATGAAGTGATGTCACTAACCAACAAGGTGAAGAAAATATTCACATGTACATAACATTAGGTTTGAAACCTGTGTAAATTCTCTACAGTAGTCTGCATGGTGTATGTTAATTATTTAGCAAAATGAGTTCCCTGAAATGTATCTAATAGGGATATTTGAATGCAAAGATGCCGAGGAAAGGAGGAACAAAGGCAAAAATTTCAAGAAAGAAGAAGTATATCAGAATGAATATTAAAGTGTACACTGTACATATAGGGAAGCAGTGGTGTAGCTGCAGTAGCATTTGCATATCAACTGATTCCGAATCGGACAGTAAGCATTTCTGAACAATACTGTAACTTTAATGCTATAGGCTGTGCTTTTTAAAAGTTATCCCACAGTGTCTTCAAAACATATTCTTGCAAAATGTGTTCTAAGCATATTTTTGATAGCAAAAAGTAAAGGCAGACTCTGTAGTTTTCCTAAAGCGTGTTTGAAAAACATATAACCCACATTTTAGCCTTTCTTCAGAGATCCAGGAGAGACAATTGCAAAATTGATATATACAATATCTTGTTCCATATACACAGCTTCTCACTACCACTGAACCGAGCGCTTTGAAAGACATCATTATGCTGGTGCTGCTATTGTTTCTCAGTCTGGTATCTGGCTTGTTTTACACATGCCTTTCCAGTGTCATTCTGAATGACTTCTGACTCCCAAAAGCAGGATCTCTAATACCCCTCCTTCCAGTAAATGAATGCTCTACTTCCTCAGAGAGCAGTAACAAAAAGACAATATAGGCTTTCACTCGGATTTTTGATAACTCAATTCTGTAGTGGCTGGCTTCATTTTCTTTCATTATGGTATTCATCAGAGCTGTGTGAAACTGCTCAACGTGTTTCTTTGAAGGTTTTTTTTCCCCACAAAACTGTTTGCTATTTTGTGCAATTTCGCCTCTCCTCAGATCCACTTTTCCACAAGATTTGACAAAATTGCCTTCTTATTTTTTACATCAAAAATACAAAAATGACAAAATCAAAATCTTTATCTTGATTTGGAATGAACTGATGGTGATCCAATTCTGCTGGAAAGGGACCGTTCTACTGGTAACTTACCAATTTAAATATAAAACCCCATAACATTTCTTAATAACATGGAGTTCCTTTGTGTTCCCACACGTCCTTTAAGATAGCAAATATTATTTGCCTGTTTAGAGAAATGTTGTGATGTCTTAATACATGTTGAATCACTACATGGTCACAGTTTTTGCTCAGTTTTAAGAATAGTTAGTTCCATGTATTTAGTATAAATTACTAAGTTATAATAAATACAGCCTGGCCATATTTCAAGTCCAAAAAGGCTTTTTTCCAACCTAAATGCCTTTCCAAGAAATCATACTATGAAATAATGAACATGTACACACCGCATATTGCTGAGGAGCTCTGCAATATTTGTTTTCTCTCACTCCTTTGCTCATCTCTGTTATTCTCTTGTGGTTTCCTGTTAATTATTTTCTTTTATCCTGATAGTGAGTCAAGTCTTGTCAACATATCTAAAATTGTTTCTCTTCTGCCAGTTCTCATTGTCTGTGATGTGACTTAATATTAGTCTTCTAAGCTTAAATGTTTCCTCAGTGATGTAAAATGTTAGCCAAATGTTCCTGTAGGATGAATCCCACATCTAAAATGACCGCTTCAAGTGTTTTATTTATCACACACTAAAACAAATTTTGAACAGAAGCAGATGGGAGATGGCATTAGGTCCAAGGGAATGGATTGATTAATTGCACTATCTAACTTGATTATAAAGCTGAACAAACTCAGAATTCAAACAATCAGTCTAAGGTTATGAATAATCTTCCATTGTGGAAGAGGGGCAGAGAAGTCTGGAAACAGGTAGTCTATAATCTGGCTCTCTGAATCAGAACTGTACTTTATCAGTAATTCTTATCAGGCATTTACCTCATGATGGTAATTTCTACCATTGTGGCCTCACTGTTATCTTTTATTTACTGGATTTTAGGAATATCCTTCTCTGCCAACTGATTAATTAACACACTGCTAAATATCAGGATATGTCTGTTTCCTTTCAGATTAAGTCTATTAGCAAATGTAGTGTTAAATAATATTGACATTTTAGATTTTAACTGAAATATTGTGAATTCATGGGGTTTCAAGTTCTATCACAGATGAGTAGGATGGCTGTTTTGAGTTTGCTTCCAGAGCTTTACTATGGAAAAGGACAAGGAGGTTGTGAATGTTTTTAGCAGCAGAAGCTTCCGAAGGGCCATTTGCTGTACATAGTAAATTTACAAATTATTTTGAGTCAGATCTCCTATTGAGAGAGATGGATGCGGTTCTTTTGCATCAATAAATCCATCAATCAGAAGATTAAATATGATCTGGCTTATGGCTCTTTTTGCATTTTTTACAAGGTTTTTTAATAAGGTTTCTGAAAATGTGTGCTTTTTAAGGGAATTTTGTAGGAACCACATGCATCACAATTCTGAAAACAAGAAGAAAAATACTTCAGGCAGAACAAGAACTAGATTTGACCTTTTCCCATCATTAACCATACCAGAGTTTGCCATCATCACCAGATAGTTCTCAATTCCCTTCACTTCCACACTCTGGAGAAGGACCATGAGCTACTGGCAAGTCACAGAAGCTGTGTTAATAGTCAGCCTGCTTGTTTTGGGTTAAGTTTCAGAGATGTTTATCCACCCCTACTGTACCTTAGCATAAGTTTCCTTCTTTTGGAAAAGGGCTTTGATAGGGAGCAGAGACTAAGGCTGCTTATTTGCCATTTTTGTTTACTTTGGAGCAGGCTAAGTAGGTCCTTCTGGGGATTAGCTGAATATCTGTATTTGGAGTAGGTTTAGAGAGCAGGGCAGGGCATGCAGTAAGAATGGAGACTGAGATACTGCTTTGATAAGAGCAGGAAGTGGACACACAAGTTACAGAGAATGAGCAAAGATGCTCTACTGAAGGGGCTGAGCAAGGTTTGTTTGCCATGCAAACAGACAGCAAAAAGCTCCTAAAGAGCAAGACTGAAAGAAAAGATGTAGCATTGTGACGTTGAGAGTTTTGTGTACGAGTCCTTTTAACTTTTGCTTTTAAAATTTAAGTCAGAATAGAGCAGCCTGTTATGGTTGAGTCTGTCAAAGGCCATCTCTTGCTTTATTCCTGCTATTCTGATTCTGTTCCAAAGGTTTCATGGAAACCCATAGAAATCATCTATCTCAGACCCCATTGTACCAAATACTGACCTCTTGGGTACTCCACTAGTTAGTGGCATCCAGGGAGGCTTCATGCTGATTATCACAAGCCTCTGAGCTCAGCAGTTCAGCCAGTTTTTGGTACACCTCAGTCTACCCATCTAGCCTGTACTACTTCAGTTTGTCGATGAGGATGTTATGGGAGACAGTGTTGAAAAACTTCCTGAAGTAAAGATGAACGTCCCCTTCTCTCGCCTGGTCTGTGCTTAGGAAGTGGGCTGTATGATGAAGGTTACATGGCAGAGAAATCTGGAGTGCTTTCTGTGACCTGGTAAATAATTATCTCAGATCTTGAGAATCAAATGGGAATTATCAGTTGGTCATTTCTCCAATTAACTAATTTCATCTGGCTAATGAATGGTGGTGTTACAGTTGCTTGCTTGTTATTGTAATTGGTTTGTGTTCCTCATGCAATGTCAATATTTAAAACCAAGGGCTGACACTTAAGATGTCTGGCTTAAATGATTCTACAGTGTAACTGCTGTACATAAAATTTATGTGCAAACTTGAGGCATTTTTAAGGAAAAAACAAAAAAAGGATTAGGAGAACTGCATTCAGTTCACTGCAATTTAAATAGAAATTCTATGTACTACATAAAGATGAAAGGCCAAATGAAAGTCAAATGACTGCTTTCCATGCTGTAGGAGCACACCTATGTACCATACTTAGCTGCACTTCTCTTAGCTTTTTCTTAGCTGTAGTTTTTGTTCAGTTGCAGGTGAGTGCAGTGTGATTGCAGCAGTATTTTTCTGTTTCATTTAACCCTGAACACTTGCATACTACCTCATCAGTAGGAACAAGTTTTCTGCTCCATAGTGACAATATATCCTAGACTTAAATTTTGTATCTTGCTGGGGTTACCGTGACTGTGTTTTCTGCACATTTGTCTCTTGGAAAAGGATGCCTACCACTAAGGCTGTGTTTTCAATACTGAACCTCCCTACCATCACAGCTTCCCTGCAGGTACCGCTGTGCCTCTGGCAGTACTGGAGGCAGCAGTCACGAAAGCAGCGGGAGCAATGGCAGCAGCAGGAGAGTGATTAACACAGTGCTGCATCTTTACACAGGAGCAAGTGGTAAATTTATAGACTTATGAAACCTTGTCTGTCTACAGACTGGCTCCAAAGTAGGCTAAGGATTGAATTGTCTTGCTTTCCTCCCAGAAATGCCACTTAGAAATTTAAGTGCAATAGTAGTAAGTAAAGGGGAAGAAATACAGTGTGCAGGCATGAAGAGTTTGCAGAAGGCGCTGGAATTCCATTTGTGCCGTGGAGCTGGAAGGCTGTCTCTGACCACGCAGTATGCGTGACAAGCCCTGTTAATAAACCACCACTTCAGTTGTGTGGCTCTCGAGTCCCTTCAGAATTTTCACGATGCTTGCTGCAGAAAAGCAGTTTCATTTTTCAGCTGAATCAGAAGGACGTGTCTGAGCCATCCTTCAGACATGGCATAAAAATGAAAATGGTGCCTTGTCCGTGCTCTTGGGACATTAGGGAAAACAGGCTTCGTAAGAAAGTAACCCAAACTGAAAAGATGCCTTTTATCAGGCATTTTGCAAATCTTGTCCCTCTTAATACATCCTGCTGCACCAAACTAACAACCTCCTTCAGCTGAAAATTTGGCTTCTGATGTTTACCCTTAGTGTCGTAGAGCTATCAGTGTGGTGGTATGAGATATATACCTTAAACTGTGCCAAGACCAAAAAGCACATATTCAGTTTGCATTTAGCTTTTAGGTGTACAAATACAGAATTAGTTAATGTGTTCAGCACTCTTTTCATCATCTAAAATATGATTGAGGTTCTTGATGGCTATTTTAATGTTGCTTAATTCATTATTGAAGGAAATAATTTCAATAATATTTTAGATCATATCTAATATTGTTTAATGCAAAGTCACATACTTGTCTGAAGTTTACATACAGGTTTAAGTTGGATATATGTGCTAACAAGCCAAAATGTTGTGCCAGGTCAAATTTTTATTTTCAATGCCTTCTTTTAAGCTAAAAGGTAAAACAGTTTAGAATTAAACCCTGTATATTTGAGCACTATTGAGGCAGAAGAAAATGCACATCAGAATGAGTGTGGTTTTCTTTAACTTGTAGAACATCAGTAGGTATTAAGAAACCATGATCCATTTACATTTAAAAGTAAAATATACTGGTCAAGTCTATCTGTGCATTATTAAACTTCTGGTTCAGCATTTTAAGCATAATTTTTTTTTTTAGATAAATATGCTTGTAACTTGCAATTTGGCAGATACCTGCAGTTATCTGTGCTGGTGCTCCTGAAGAAGAAAGGAATTGTAACCAGTCTGTATCTCTGCCTGTCAGCATAACACTAGGTTTTTTTGGCCAGTTGTAAACAAATCTGGTAGGGGAGCAATGTCTTAAAGACAGGAAATCTCACAAGTTTATGAAACCTGAATGTGTGTTGTAGTGTAGATTCTGGAGAGGTTCTTATTGTTGCACGCTTGGAGGATCTCCAACGTTTATTGCGTGAGGACTTGCAGGCCAAACCCTTACACGTTTTAAATGGACACTGGTGGCACTGTCTTCAGGAGACCTCCCTAAATGCTAGGACTGGATGGAGCGGAAGTTTTAAAAGACTTTCTGCCTTAAAAAACTGTACGTTGAATGGTCAGGGCCACCAAGTAGCTAGGGAAAGGTATGGATAGGCAAGTGGTGGAAAGGATGTGAATTGGTTTGGGTTGGTTGGTTTTTTTGTATGAGGCAAGGAAAAGCAGTATGCCCTTGCACTGTGAGAGGAAAAATGGAGACTTACCAGGTTGGGCAAGAGATCTGCATTGAAGGATGTTAGGGGAGGTGTTACTGAGGCTGATAAAAGGAGTAGATAAAAAGCATGTCTCTGCTTTGAGATCTGTGATGAAAGAGGTCAAGGACAGAAAATAACAAGGTAAAAAGCCTGTAAGATTCTCCTGATAGCACGTGAGATGGAAAGGAAAATAGTGTTAGGTGTTGTGAGGGTGACAAAGGTGATTAATAGGATTGGGGCAGTTGACATGGAATTAAACTGGTGTGAAAAATTAGAATAACACAATACACTTTTTGAAATAGACTCAGATGTTCATTTTGATTGTTAGGTTGAGAAAATTAGGTAACAAGTACATTAATGTTAGGTTGTAAGAATTGAAAATAAGAAAGACAACACAAAACCAAATAATTCTAATATGACTTTCATTAGGAAGACACATTAGGAAAACTGTATTTTAATAAAGAACATAATGTCTCTACTTCAAAATACTGCTGAATTTTTTCACTAATAAAATATTGGATAAAGTAACATTTAACATAAAAACCATGTTAAGCTTTTAGACTATGCTTGCCTTTAGAGCCCTTGTTACTTATTTAGTCCCAAAATACCCATGATTGACACAAACTTGGCGTGCTATTGTTCTGTAGTTCAAAATTACAGATGCTGGAAATGGGGCTATTTAGACAGAGGAAGTGAATTGCCCATAATTTTGCAATTTCCTGCTTGATATTATGAGTTTTTTCACAGATTGTGTCCCATATCTGGGCCTTGGCAGGTAGGAGTGTGAGGCTGGAATAACTCCGGTTGCTAGGAGCTGCTGTTATAAAACTGGATGGAAGGATGTTTTATGCCATCATCACAACCCAATTAAGCTTTTTAGTACTTCTAAGAAATCATCCTTGGTTTCTTTGGAAATCAAAGAAATCTCTGTCCCTTAGAGAAGCCCTACTTCTGAGTGCAAAATCACTATGATTAAGTGTTGCTTTTACCTGTGAGAGGCAGACACGCGTGCGCACGTACATAGTTTTTGCATCTACTTGCCATAGCTTTTTTGTGGAATCCATTGCTCCTTTAAAAACCCTACAAGCATGAAAAAAAGCAAGGAATGAAAAAGGAAAATAGCTGAAACAATGTTTTGGGTTTGCTTGGAGTTTGCAGAGCTAGGGGGAAACAGTGGAGCACTGCAGAGCTGACATGGGGACCTAGTGCCAAATTACATAGGACCTCCCACACTGAATAACTGAGGATGAGCAAGCACCAGCTGGCCTTAATACCAGCCCACTACTATGAGCTTAATACTATTTAGCATAGCTGTTACTATTTCATGCTTTATTTCAGCTTTAATGATTCTGCATTTTCTTTGAAGGTTTTTATTGTCCCACACATGAACAACAGAACAAATTCTTGCCTAGCAACACAACTTGTGTTGTTTCAATCCACTGAAGGATCCAATGAGGATCCTTTCCTAAGTGCTTTTTTTTTAATTTTGTGAGCATTTTAGAAATATTACATTTTGCACTTTAAAACAAAGACTCCTAAGACCCGTGACTAGATCAAATGGTTGTATTCTCAGTATGCCGATGCTCCCACCTGATGTACTTGCTGCCTTTTTGCATAATACCTGAGTATTTGGCTTTCTATTTTGGTTATATTTAAAGCAACCCTATTAAAAGCTTTTAGAAGGTTCAGCTGAGTGAATTTCTGTTTTGTTTCCACAGTTGTTGTATTATTCAATGCCATTGGAATTAATGTCTGGGGATTTTCCATCATAGGCAGTGTTTCATTACACCATGTCACATTCAAAGCTTTCTGAGGATTTTCAACTTCTGTTTGTATATTAAAATACAGCCAAGAAAAATGGTTGATGTTGGAGCCTAGCAATACTTCCAGTTACATTTCATCTACAAATCTAACTTCATCCAAGTAATCTTGAACTATGCTAGGTACCTACTGTACCTAGTACTTTTCCTTCTTTGTGGATTGTATTTCAGCATGGCCTTTCCTGCTGTGACTGTACAGCTTCTTGATCTTTTTGCCTGACTCCGTCCCCTAAAGAAGGAGGGCTGCATGTCTGTGTGTACCCTCCCTTGCCTTTCGACCACAGTTATAGGAAAAGTGGGGAAAATATCTCATTACCCCTTCAAAACGAAGGAGGAAATGGAGAAGTAAGATTTTCTGGCTCAAAATGGTGCAACCCTTCAGCTGAAGTAGATGGCTTTTCTCTTATGGGAAATAGCACTTAAGCATGATTTCTTCTGAAAAGGGAGCCATGTTCCATTGACACCAACAGCAAACCTCTTCAATTCATACCAAAAAATGAAAAAAGTGTGCTTTCCAAATCAAAAAACATCAACATATCCCACACCCTCCCCCCAAACTTGTCTCTGTAAGCCTGGGAATGGAAAGTCAATCTAGGTTAGCTCCTGAGACATGATTTTCTAATGATTTTCTGCCTTTAGTTACACTTGGATGTAATCTCGGAGTCTTCAGTGAGATTACAAACTTAAATTACAGTTCCTTGTCTGTGAAGCTGAAGCATAGATGAGTAAGGAATTAAAGGCAAAGCCCAACTAGTATTTGCTTTTGCATGGATGGGTTGGTTATGTGAAAACAGCATTAAAAAGGCTTTTCTAAGCCCCTGAGGGTTATGTCAAAATGTGAAGACTTGGGGTTGTTTTTTAAAAGTTATTTTTAACCTGGCTCAGTTTTCAATCTGTTTCACAACACATTCCAATGAGTATTGTTTCTGTGATCAGCTGAGGCATGTGGTGAGAATAGGGGCCATGGCTCTGTGTTGGTGTCACTTGGCAAGCTCAGAAGTAGGTGTCATCTGAGAAGGGCCCTTCTTAATAGGTTACTTGGGAGATAAATTCTGGGTCTTTAAAGTTTATTTGCAGCAAATAAGATGGTAAAATGAGAGGACTGGCTTCACCAGCTTCACTCTGCTGCCAAATATGGTCCCACACACTGGAGGGATCACATTAAAGAAATGCCAATATATTTGCATATTAATTTAAATGCAGAAGGAAAGGAAATCTGTACAGGCAAAAAACTAATAAAGGTCATCCAATCATGTAATCCTGTATACAGGGGACACACTTTAGGTAAAGAAATAATGCTATTGATAATTTTATCTGTGGGGCTTTTTTTCACATAGTAAACTGCTGGTTTGTGAAATTGTTTTACAGGTGGTTTATATTAGTTCAAAAGATTTTCTCCTCCTCTCTTTTAATTAAGTAAAAGAAAGCCTGTGATTGTTCTCTGCTGTAATAAAAGCATGGAAAACCTTTAGGGGCAAGGGAGGATTGTTAATAATGCAGGTTTTTGCTTACAGATTTAACTGACTGTATAATGACGGAAGAGAATATTCTTTCTTTCTTGTGAAAAAGGTCTTATTTGTCCCTTTTTGTGAATCTGAAAATATGGGCTACAATATGAACTCTATCTCAGAATAACCTTTTATGGTTTTCTGGTAGCTAAACAAAAGCATAACATTACTGTGCTAGCAATTTGCAAACTGCCTGCTTACTGTATGTTTTTGAATAGTAAACAAATAAATATTTCAGGAGGTTTTTGTGAAATCCTAAAATTGCAAATTTCAAAGAATTCTTTCAGGTTCTATTTCTGCTTTTTAAAAGGCATTTGCAGGCAAGCAGTGCTGGGACAAATGATAACTTGCTGGCATTAAATAATTTTTCCTTTTTACTTTTCCTGTTCAATTACAGCTGGCAATACAAAAGCCAATTAAAGTATTCATGGTTTATTTCTGTAGATTTTATTTTAAGTAACTGGAGAGAGATGTAAATTAGTACACTAGTTGTATGTGTCAGGAGCTAACAAATTCACGATGAAAAATCTTTCCCCTTTATGTGGGTTTGTGTCTTGACATTTCTTTTCCAACTATCATACTCTTTTTATTTCTGGGCATTGCACAGTCTGTTTTTATTTATTGTTTATAAGAGAAGCCAGCAGTATTAAAATAATCTTCCCACGCGGTTTTATTCAGGACAAATGACCTCTTAATGATATATTTCAGCATGGAGGGATTTGTCATGGTTTAAAAACAAATTATATTTCAATATGATTCATTATGTTGACCTGCTGGAAAGAAAACAGTTTTCCCATTACTAGCAGGTTGCGCTGTCATCATGGAGGCACGCAGCCATTCTCCCAAAGAGGTTAACGTATGCAGGGACTCTTTTACTGTGGTAAAAATATTGGGCTGAACTGTAAACTCAGCTCTCATTGCCATCAGTGACTAGATTGTTCTTAATGGCAGTTGAAAAATGGCAGCCACTGAAATCCTATGTATTTCCATACCTGGTGAGTTTTGGTGAGATGTTTGTGGACCTGCCTGTGTTTTAGTCCAAAAATCGTTCATGTTCCTTCCATCAGGAGCGGAGAATGAACTCATCTCCAAGTGTTTTACCAGGCTGGCTTCATTTCCATATTTGCAACACAAAGCCAGAGCAAAGTGGTTCAAACTCTCGAGGGGCAACCTCTAGAGACCTTTCTCAATTTACTTAGGTAAGAGGAGAGAAAATGTGCCTCTCCTACCTTCCCTCTCCAGCAACTCCTCTTGCATTCCGTGTCCTAGGCAAAAGCTTTCCAACAGCAGAGGCTGCTTAGATCTTCTACTGAGGTGTGGTTTGGTGCTGACTGTTCCCATGTCCTCCTCTCTCCACATATTCTTTTTCTACAATTGTTTATAAAAGCAGAAACGTATATGTCAGGTAATTTTGCGTAATTTGGCTAAAATAATAGATAATTCATTTCTTCCTAAATGCAGAAGTCCGTTGAGATCACTTCCCACTTAAATATAGCTCCATTTTTTAGCAGAATGAAGGAATTAATGATGTCAGCTAAATTTCTGTGTCTCAGCCTCAAAAAAAAAATTGAAGTCCTGCTACCACCTCAATTTGATTTTTCTTCAGAACTACTTTTGTGTTGCAGTGAACTAGAGCCAATGAACCAAGGTCCATGAACCAAGCCAGCAGGCTGGTCGGCTTTTGGGTTTTCTTCTGGACTGTGAGAGTCTGAGTCAGGGAATTCTGGTGCATTTCTAGAGAGAGCAGTGATTTAGTCTGAGTTTATAATAGCTGAGGAGTGAACTCCAGACTCTGATAGAGTGTAATGCAAATTCATGTACAATTTCTGTACTTTCAAACTACTTTTTTCAGCAGTGCAACTGCTTGAAATGGATTGTATTAATCAATTAATATGCTATTTAAGATAATTCATGAATGAATGTTTATAGCATTTGAAGTTCATTTTCTCAAGCTGAAAAGAGGCTGTTTTAAGTATATGGCTTCATATAATGTCATATAGCCATATTGTACTTACTTTCTCCCTGGAAACAAAAGCCTTGACATGGTGGTTGGGGAAGTTGCCTCAGGTTTCATTTTCCTTTCTGCTGTGTCTTTTTACCTATGTTCAGCTGGACCCTCTAGCAAATGACTTTGCAGT
The DNA here is from genome assembly GCF_000691845.1 of Merops nubicus. Taxonomy (NCBI): domain Eukaryota; kingdom Metazoa; phylum Chordata; class Aves; order Coraciiformes; family Meropidae; genus Merops; species Merops nubicus. Next base: position 64,081 of record NW_008627920.1, on the reverse strand, counting down.
AGGAAATCATGACTGACCGTCCTCCTCTTCCCTCACCAGGTCTCCAAGGTCCAGGGTGGACTGCAGTACTTTGTGTATGCCTGCAGATTCTTTGTGAACTGTGCCATTTTATGTTAGTCCCAGTTGACAGAGCTGTCATTCTGCTTGGTGGGTTGGAGAAAGAAATTTTTGTCCTAAATGAAGGAAATCTCTAAATTTGGGTTTTGGTTTGGGTTTGGTTGGTTTGTTTGTTTTTCATTTGGTATTTTATAGGTTAAGTGTTCACAGCAAAAAAAATGGTGTTTACATATACAAACTTGGCTTGAACTTAAGCCCAGGGACTTACTGCAGAGTGAGAAAATGTTGCAAGGAATCCTTTTCATCTAAACACAGTTGTACTTTGAAGGCTGCATGACCCCCCCAAAAGTTAGGGGTGCCAAACCATCCTTTCCTTCTGCCAATCCTCCCCGGTTTGTGGAGGAAAACTTAAGAGGACACTGCATCCAGAGCCCTCTAATGGATGAGTGCAGGGAGGCAGCAAATACTCAGGCTCCTTACACTGCTGCAGTGACGGTTCGGTTCAAATTCAGTGGGTTATGGGCAGCAGCAGGTCTTCTGTAGTGTCTTATACAAATCTGTACTGAGATCTTGCAATATGTTAGTACAACACAGGATGAGCAGAAAGCAGTTTTTATCTTTGAGTCAACGATTTAAGTATGATTTCCCCATCCATTCATCTTCCACAGAAATATTCCTTTCATTATTTCTTGTAAAGGTTTTTAAACTCCATGGATCAGGTGTTCAAAAGAATCAAGAAGATTCCATTCTGCCACGTGCAAAATGCAGTGGATTGTTGCCACGTGTAGTCCACCAGCTGCGGTGGAACTGTGGAGCCAGAGTCATTAGCAGAACCAGTAGTTGGCAAATATTGTCTGACTTTCTGCAACATAATTTGGTTTTAAATATCCGTATATATCTGCTGCTTAACCTTCTCCTGCCTAATGAAAAGCACACATCAAAGTCAGTCTCTGTACACTACAGAACAACCTGCCATGTAACTGAATAAATTAATGGCAGCTAAAGAAGGGCCTGTCAATTACTAGGATCATTAATTATTCCATTAATAATGACAGTTTAAATCTTGTTTTAAAGGCATATTGGACATTGCAATTCATTAATTTCGTTTGAGGTTTCAGCCATGTGTGCTAATTGAATTATATATATTTTGGCATAGCAGAATTCCATTATGTTTCCATTCCAACTAGTTCTTGTCTGTCTTTCCCAAAAAAAAAAAAAAAAGAAACCCTGCCATTAAGGACACTCCTTTGAAGCTGAATAGTGAGGCATATTAAAATATGTATTACTGTGCAGAATGAACTGCATAGAGATGGAAAAAAAATCTAATCTTTCCACACTGTAATTTTGAAGCTCTGCATAGTTTCACCTAATGCACTGCATATTTGATCTCCTTCTTTTTCTTTCTTTTCTTTTTTTTTATTGTGGAGGAGCTAATTAAATGATACAATAAAATCCAGGGTTATTTTGAAATACATTTCATTTCCTACTTTCTCTCTTCCCTTTTTATGTTCATACTTTTCATAACTTTGTGGAAAGTGTATAGTCCATATAAATAAAAATGTGTCACTAACATATTAGAGAAACTTTGTGCTACATATTAGTCCTGTAAAATACCTCCTCCCCCAAGTTAATGAACTGGACAATTGAGACAAAAGAGCTTTAGAAAACATTTTAAGCTTCAATAAGTGAAAACAAATCATAATCTGAAAAAAATATTTACTCTTTGAAAATTCTGTTTGACATATAATTCTTTACCATCCCAATTTTTCATTTATGTAAATAAATCTTAAACATCCAGAAATTTTTAAAGTTATACCACTGTGGAATTATATGTTCAGGAAAATACAGCTATCACTGGGAGAACAAAACAAGGTCTCAGTTCAACTGAATTCATTTACTAATGTGAATTCAGATATGTCCTTAGGTTGAACAACTTGCCATCAAGACTTGACCAAATCAGGGAGATGTGATAGTTTCAAGTGCAGACTGGTCAGTGAGACATCGTTCTGTTCCAGTTTAAGCTTTGGTTTAGTCTGAGAGTGAAAAATACCACTTTGCCTTAAGCTCAGCTCTGAAGGCTGGGCCAAATCTCCTTTGTGCTCATGTTTTGGAGATTGAAGATGCAGTCTAGGACCTCATCCTTGCAGGTCCAGCTTCTGTAATGCTGAACAACATTCAGAAGCTCATGATTCCTACAAGATATAGTTCCTTTATAATTTCTTTAATCTTCAGCAATATGATTGCCTCCTGTCCTCACCCATATGTAATCAGCATGGAGACCACCTAAGTGCCCTTTAGATGTCAATGCTACCTGCTCAGCCACTTCTGTGATAGCAAATTGGGAGAAGTGACCATAGGATTGATTTAATCCATGTGATTAGCACTCAGCATACAGAGGCATAACCTACATGTGCTGTGTGACTGTTACTACATCAGTTTTCACCAGGTTACAGAAATGTTCAACAGACTTTCCATATTTTTGACAATTACAATCAGTGAAACTGTTTGTGGTAAACTTGTTCCTGGCTTAATTGCTCCTAATCTTCTGTATGCAAATGGTCCTGGTGCTATGAAAGTATTGCTGATATAAATTTATGCCCAGTTTGTGCTTTCTTTTATTCTTTTTTATAGTTTCTTTTTTTTCCCCCCACAAACTTTCTGTTAGGCCTCCCTTTCTTACTTGGCTGTCTATTACACAGTCTCAGAAGTACATGATCCATATTAATAGACTGCACACTTTTTGGGTCAAGCATCCCTTTGTCAGAAAAATATTATTTCCATCTTCCCAATCAATGTCCTGTAAGAGGTATGAGGAAGCCTAATGATTAGGAAAGATTTTATCATCCTCAAAAGCTTTCCAGGACCAGGCATTTCCATAGCACAGCAAGTAAGACCAAAATTAAATTTTAAAAAGCATCTGTTCTGAAATAGCAATAACCAACAGTTTTAAAATGTAGCTGTGATGGCAGTGATTCAGGTAACATTCACTGTTTCACTGGTGGCTTCATTTAATTTTGAGTCATTGATGCTGTATTTTACTTCCTATTCTACAAAATATTACTTAGAGTCTTTTATGGGGAATTGGTATGGATAAATGAATTCAAAACTGCAAACTGTTCACTAGGAAAGCTTGCAGAGAACCAGAAAATAAATACTACTATAAGCAGAAATCTATTCTGAAAAATGAATCTGAAGTAGCTGGACTGATAAGATGTATTTACTGCTGGTTTGGCTATATTTAGAGCAAAGTATTGAATCATTCTTTGCAGAAGATGATTCTGTTCTATCTGAAGAAAAACTCTCAATATATTTCATTCTTCCTTGGGTAATATTGAAGAGGACATTAAATCCACACTACCTGGAAGCTGAAAGTTGTTTAAAAAGAAATCTTTAGAGAGATATTCTTTCCTAAGGATGTGATTTTTTTTTTCTTTTTCTTGGAAGGTCTACACCTACATATAGCCAAGATTCAGCTATTCATGAGTGTTACACAGAAAACTAGCTTTTGAATGGATTCCTGCTTTAGGACCTCTTTGGTGGCTGTTTTGAGATATAAAGCTAGGTTGACAGAGGTTCCTATGAAGCAATTTTCCTGAGTCATTAAAATGCATCCTAGCAATAATAATTTGAACATCAAAGAGGAAACATTTCTCTCGTCTACACATCTATAATGCCCAGAGATAGGAAGTTGGCTCAAAGGGCCAACTATATTATCTGCATTCATCCTGTAAATTCAGAAGTGAGCCATTGGACATGAACAGTTTTCATTCTTTTCATAACAAACTCAAACCAAGTATTAAAAAGAAAAAAAGGGGAAGGAGGGAACCAGCACCAGAAGTGCTCTCTAAAAGAAAGTGGAATAACATTTATGATGATTGGCAACTTCTTATCTCCATACTCCATCTCTACTATTGTTATGCATGCTTTAAATGATTTTTTTTCCCTCTTTTCACATTTCCTTTCCCCCCCCCCCTTTTTTTTTTTTTCCTAGGGATAAAAACCCACCTATATTTTTTATTTTCAGAGCCATAATATGCTTCATTCTTATTCTGAGCAGGATAGACTTGTTGAAGGAGAAAATGAGTAATCCAAATCTTTGGGCTGGTACAGCTTTAGATCCCATGTGTTTTTTTCACCTATTTTTGCTTCTTTATTAGCACCTTTCACTTTTGTCAGCTGGAGCAGATTGAAAACTAATGGTGAGGTCCAGCTGCCAAGTTAATTCTGACAGAGAACAAAATCACTTTGGAGTAGGCAAGTATATTCCTCTGTAATCTGATTTGGTACTGCTGGTATGAGAGACTTTGTGTCTATTCAATCCAGGCAGTACTCTGTGGTTTGAATATGAGCTACTGTAAGAAGTCAGGCTCTTTGAAGAGTCAGCCAAAATCCTCAATAAACTACATCAGTCCATTATTTGTATTTACTGTTTTAAATCAGCCACTGTAAAAACTGTTGTGGAGAGAAAGCTTCGTAAGGTTATGAACAACAGAAGAGGGACTTGAATAATTTAAGCAAGCTTTATGAAATAATTGGATGCTGTGCAATGTGAATGATCAGGCACTCCAGTTCTTTTCCTTGTTGTCAGTCTTTTGATCCTTTGCCTGACATTAGAGAAAGGAGTGGCAGATCTGGAAAACTAGGTAGCTAGAGCAGAGAGGGATGTGCTGTCAAATCAAGCACCGTATCAAAAGAACTACCAAAAAAACCCCAGTATCGAGGTGTGACTGCTTAATCTATTCTACAAATAACCTGTGAATTGAATAGGTCTAGTGGGAACTGTTATTTTTTCCCTCCCCTTGTATTTTTAAGCTATTTTTCTGATCCTTTTCCTTATTTTAAGAGCTTTTGTTTATTTGGTTTGGTTTTGGTTTTTAAGGAAGAAAAGGTGTTCCTTATTAAAAGTTCACTTGCTAACAGGCAGTGAAGTTACCAAGTCCCTGTCATGATCCTCTCACCCAGAGGAGGGAACAACATGTCTGTATGATTAGTATCTTTGTAAGAGACCGATTTTTATGTGCTCCTACACTTCCCATATGACAACATATACTTTTATGAGAGCTCTAAACAAGGCAGCACCGTGTGAAGACTTCGGGAGGGATTATTTCTGGCTGCTTACTTTAGATCTTAGTGAATGCTCTGACTGCAGTCATTGCACAAAGAAAGGACATGAGGTATTATGTTCTGTGATAAACATGCATGTATCCAGCAGAAGGCATTAGCCTACGTATTTTCACAATACTCTCCTTTATGGCAAGTTATTAGAAGAATTTTAAACATGTCAGAATTAGAAAACATCATGCAGGGAAGCACCAAGAACCTGCATTCCAGTTCTCAGGTCTAGTGTGATCCTAAAGAATTCTTCAGATTAGGATAAGAAATTCCATACAAAGTCCTGCCTGTCCAATACATGCTCTCCACAACTGGGACTGCATGTATCTGCCAAGGTTGTTGAACATAGTCAAATACTGATTTCCTGGAAGATAAAAACTGGGTCAGATTTGGATAGAGTAGTCCAATGTCCCATTCAGAAACCTGAGTTTAATTAAAGAGAACACTGAAAATAGCGAGTGGGGGCACAGAACTGCTACCAGAGCTTGTGTGTCTCTGTGCCTTTGAACCACTTGTGATTACGTTTTTGAAGAGGAGAGCACAGTAGAAATCATGACAGGGAAACTGAGATCAGACAGTAAATTCATGAAGAAAAGAGGGTCTAGGAACTCTCTTCATAAACAGGAGCTTGAAATAGCAACTTTTGTCTGATGATGAGCAACATAATCCATTTAATCTTTAATCATCCACTTGTCCCTGCAATGTTAAACATTAAACAAAATTACTATTTAAGAAATATAATGGCTATAATACATAGATTTTTATGATCATCCTAGGTACTACTTTAAAAGTATTTTAAAGGAAAGTCGTTGCATGAATAATGACATTGTAAAACTGGAGACACAGCTCCACTGTTTATCGTGCTTCAGCAACTTCCATTTTAAATATGTTTAAGTTAGCATGTAAAAAAAAAAAAAAGAAAAAAGTTTCTTTTTCTGGAGTAAAACATTTAAGATTTGAATCTGTAATCTGGGGACAGAGTTGCTGTCCATAAGGATTTTCCAGGCCACATGCTGATGGCTGTAATACTTGCACAATACTTTTGCCTTTACTGTTTTTTACAGTGTTCTGAGCATCTCAGTGCAAGCAGTTCCTGGGGATACCCAGGAGGGAAGAGAGGGCAGATTTGTAGAGTTCTGGGTGGTGTGGGCTCTGTAGCCTGAATACCTGCATCTCATTCAGGACCAGATCTTGTAATCTGTATTTCGGGTTATCCCTGGATGGGAGTGGTTACAAAGAGCCCCACTGTATTCAGAATGAAGGAGATCTTTAGATCTTCCCCACACACCCTGTGGATTGGTCAAGTTACAACAGTTTTAAAAAAAAAAATTAGAAAAAAAGACCTTTTCATTCCAAAAATGTGTAATTCAGGAAGTCATGACATGCATAGAATAAATTGTACAATTACTGCCTTATGATATTGCTGTTAGATTGGTAAAACCAGTTTGCTAGCTCTGACCCTTGAACAATCTATCTGCTTCTGGTTTTTTTTTCCTTAAAAGTGACATGATGCCTCAGGGATAAGCTGCACACGTCTTGTTTCCTAGTTGTTCCACCAAAGATGCTTTCCAAGAGCTGTATTTCTAACAGCTTTAAATTCTGGATTTACCCTACAGGAGGTAGGACTGGGACTATGAACTAGAGTTTTCTTTCTTTCCATGAGAGTTTGACAAATCTGGATTAATCACTGCCCTCTCCTCACACTCAGTCCCCATACAGCCTCTTGTCTGTTTTTTTTGCTGAACCTGTCTTGTGGGGGAATTCTACAGATTATTCTTCTTAGGTTACAAGAATAACCTTAGGTCAGAATAATCATTTTCCTAATGGGCAGTTTTACTAGGTCTGCTTGTAATCTATAGCAGGAAGACACTGTGCTGCATTCTTTGGTGCTTCCTGCCCTCTTCTCCATCAACCACCTGCTGACAACCAACTCCTCTGATCTTAGGGCAGGGATTTTCAACAGTTCACTGTCATCTTGGGTTTGGATGTCAGCCTGGGAGTTAGAGTTTTGCTAACCCTAGCTGGAAGCAGGAATCTCACTGCAAACCTGTTCATTGATCATTCAAAGCCCCCTCGGGTGTTTCTGTGGAAGGCTTGCTTTCATCACAGTTTTGCTTCTTGTTTGGCCTCTTGTGACATTATTCTTTCTGATGTCATTTCCAGTAGACAGAAGGCTTCAAAAAGGATGGAGTGAGGAACTCGTTCATTTCAGATAAGTCATTGTTCTCCCACATTAGTAGCATTTTTAGTACAGAATCCAGAAAGTCACTCCGAGTTGTTGAATATATATTTACCTTTTTTTAAAGCCATCATAAACACAGAGCTGAAAACATGTGGAGTATCTCAGAATAATTGTTACCAGCACTGACGTATCTACTTTAAGCCTTGTTTGTAATTTACCAGCAATGCCACTCAGTCACAGAAACCCAGCATGTGCAGAAGATTGTGACTAAATATTTTCAATATTGTAATACAACACTGGCTGCCTGGCTGCCATTGGCTTGATGGGGCTCCTCTCTGGACAACAGAGAATTAATGTGATAATGAAGCACTGGTTTTTCTCACTGTGTAAAATATATTCTGTTTGTGAGAAGCTGAACTTTGTTCCTGGGATTTTGAATTGGTGCTTTCACTGTTTTATAAATAGTATTATCTGAAGAATTTCTGATTGTTTTTTATTGTTGTTTTTGCTTTATGAACCAAGACAAAGTGATTTCTCATTCCTCGATAGCACAGTCTGTCAAAGAGCTTTCCAAAGCTTCCATCAAAGTAGTGCTGTAGTTGTATTTTAGTATGGTCTTTTCTGTGACTGTATTTTACTTCTATTTCCAGGCTAAGAGAATAAAATTCAGGGGGAGACACTGTGGATACCGTGTAAAAATACCCGTACATTCTTGTGTCATGGCCAACAAAATTACTTTTTGTGTGATTCATGTATCTTTGACTTATATGTCAAAGTACTAGTGATTGATTAGCAGTAACAATATTTCTTAAATTATCCTTTTGAGATCTCCAGTGAATTTGCACAGCAAGTGTCTTGTAGTTTTTTTTACACTTACAGTGCATATGTACTTTTAAAAAATGTTGGTGTGTTGCTCACATTAGAAAAAGGCATTAGTGCTCCACTCCAAGTGCCTCATTTGCAGCTGTTACTGGGAATCGTTGTTCTTATTTCATTCTTACAGCTGTAAAAATAGTTTTCTTAGGTCAGTGGAGTAGTACTATGAATAAACTTTTGTGAGTGAGAGATCTAGTTTATCATTAGAAAAAAAAAAAAAATTATCAGTTCTGTTGCCAGGTTGCCCTGTACCTGGAATGTAAAGCTGAGAATATTTTATGGTTTTAATAAAATACCTGATTCTTCTTGCCTCCTCACCATCCACTGCCTCCTGCTCCCTGAAAAAAAAAAATAGAAAAAGGGGGTAAAGGGAATTTCTGACATGATGGACTAGAGCTGAGGGCAGTCATGCAAGCAGCTTGTGTGTAAATACCTCTGTGTTTACACAGTTGTTCGACTGTGGGAAGTAAACCAAACTATTTCAAAAGACCTAAGTCTGGCTTATGTTTAATAAAAGTTTTAGTTATCTCAGTGTCACTGGCTAACCTGATGTTGGTGAGCAGGTACCAAAAGTTCATCTGCTTTTGAGCTAGGATTTTTTTGCATGTTTTGTTTTTAATTGCTAGTATTTTTCTGCCTACTCTCTGTAGTACACACGTGTGCTCACACACTCTCCTGAGTATGCCCAGGATTCTGATGAAGAGGAGAGGGAGCTGCTAGATTACCTGAACTGTGTCAAACATTGCTTTCAGGTAGCATCACACAAACTTGTACCAGTGCCACAGCTGGGAAGCTTTTTTACCCTGTTTACAGAACGTGGTTTGTGGATATAAAAGTTGACATATTTGATAATTTGAAAATTACAACTTGTCAAAAATGATAAATGCTTTAATAACTTTCCTTTCATTATCATCTCGTTTATCAGACCTATAATATTCAAACTGCTTTAAGGCTTACTTGACTGCTTATCTTGGTACAATTATGTCTGTTTTAAGTAGGTATAATCTGCTAAGTGAGTTATCATGCTATCTGGATAAGTGATTTTGACAGAATGTGCTAATTATGTACCAACACTGGGAGGATGACAAAGGTTGTTGCTGGGGGTTTTTTTGCCACTTGAGGCTGCCTGTATTTTTTATCAACTGTTTTGGCCTATTGGAAGAACTACACTCGGGTGAGATTTGGAAGTGCCATATTTCTCTGGGTTCCTTCTGGTTCACAAGATGGCACTGACAGAGCCCCATGAAGCAGCCAGGAAAACAAGTGGGTATGCGAGTGGATGATTTTAGGTCCTGAATCCAAGTTGTTCCAGGTGACTCATAGAATCAGACAATGGCTTAGGTTAGAAGGGACTTTTAAAGTCCCTTCCATCTAGTCCACCCCTGCTGCAGTGAGCAGGGACATCTTCCACTAGAGCAGGTTGCTGAGAGCCCCATCTAACCTGACCTGGAACGTTTCTAGGGATAGGGCATTAACCAGCTCTCTGGGCAACCTGTGCCAGTAGGCATTGTGAAGGTGACCCCATCACCTGGTTGTGTGCAGCTCTATCCTACATTAGAAAGCCTTGCTGCTTCCCTCTATTATTTCATTTCTAGGTGTTGTGTTTCTTTGCTGTGGGTTATCAGATGCTCTTGCAGAGGGTTTTTCTAGCCTGACTGCCTGTCTGTTCACGGTGGTGGAAGGGCCATTAAAAGCTCCTGAGGGACAGAGGCCACTGGGTGGGTGAGACCAGGGTTAGATTTCTTACAGGAAGAGCAGTTTAACCTGTGAGAAGCTGGTTAAAGTGTGTATTTTGCAAAAAAATGCCCAAGTTGTAAACAGAGCAATGTACTAAGGCAAGAGCAGCTGACTTCTTAAAGAAGAGCAATGTTTGCCTCTCTTTTCATTGTTTTTGTATGTATTCAGTTTGCAAACAAGTCATAAGCTTTTTCTCACTGTTACAGCCATAAAATCAACCCAGTCTTACAGAGACAAAATGTTTTCTCTAAAGATTTACTAGGAACAAAGATTTCTTGGTCTCAGTGACAATGGCTTGATCCCTTGCTCTTCCAGCTGTACCCTTAAAAATATTGGTACAATCATGTTGCTTTGCTCGACTATAACTTTGACATACGACTTGGTCTTTAGGCTTTGCAACCACCTGCAGTTTCCAGTGAAGTCCAGAGGTTCAGCATTTACTTGGTATATCTGGAAGTGAGGCTTTTAGTAAATGAGTCCTGCTAATGATGTGCAAGACAAATCATGATCCAGTTCACTCAGTCTTAGTCATGGGCTGCAGGGCTAAAAGGTTATTTATAACACAAAGAGTTATTTGTGTCATGAGAGTAAGCAGGGCTGAGTTTTCAGTGAAGAAAACAAACCAGTACAGATAACAGTGCCATTATTGGTAATTTCTGGAAGTTGATTTCACCCTGTATTCATGCAGAGAAAGTAACAGTTTTTAAATGAAGTCAGAAATTTCCAAAATATATAGGCATTTTCATGGCAAAACTAGCAGAGGAGCCGTTCTCAGCAAATGCTGTGGCAAGCAGTTAGTCAATTCTTCCTTCCAGAAAATCATTTGTCACCCAAAAGTTGAAGTCTGTAAATGTCTGTTCTAAAAACTGTTCCAACAGAGCGTTTGCTTCCCAGGGCTGGAGCCAAGTGTTCACAGAGTAACTGCCACAAGTTGTGCTTGTCCAGTTGTGGTGGTGTAAATGCAAATACCTCTGTATAGTGTCTAGTGTTAACCACAAAAATGGCTTTAAATTAACTTCACAACTTGATAAAATACTTCGTGTTTCCTCCCAGATATATCCAAATTACTATTATAATTTGCTTCAGAAAATGCAAATATAATTTGTTTCTTTACATTGTTGAGGAGCAGTTAAATAGAAACTATATAGATATTTATTTGCATTTTATAAATTGCTGAAATGATTTATTATTGTGCAATTTCTGTGGTGTTACATTTTTATTGCTTTATATTGCACATGTTGGATTTTAATAGTTGCATCCTTCATTCCATTAATTTCAAATTAAACATTAAATTGCAATGAAAGTTCAGTCATAGCTCCTAAAGCATGAAAAATAAGCTTTGGTCTTCACTTTCTTGAGTGAAAATGGGGATGGAGTACAGACTACATAGAAAAATCATCTGTTCTCTCAGCAAGATCTGTGATATTATACATAACAGCATCTGGTAACCAAGATCTGTGTCCATTTCTGTACTACAAGGTTTAGTTTTATTGTGATTCAGTTAACCAAGGATAATTAGCTGTTAGCAATTATGGATTTTACCAGTACTTAGCAAGGGATTTCCTTTCCCCATTGAAATCAATGTAAATTTTGTACTTAATCACTAAGACCCAGGTACAAAACCATCCTGGGGAGTTCACACTATAAAATGTTCAAAAGGTTTGTTCTGAAAATGCTTGTGTCTATAATCAAATTCATACCTCTGAAAACCCCCACAGAAATCTTAACTCTTAAAGGTGCAAAATATGCCAAAAGAAACAAAGACCTTAAGTAACTTAAAGGAATAAATAATAAATCCAGGAATATTTTGAGGTACAGATGAAACTGAAATGTGTCCACATCTTGGTTTACTCCACACTGAAATCAGCTAGAATCTTTCTGCATTCAGTCCAGTTTTAGTCCTTCCCTTGAGCATGGGCCTGAGGACTTCAGGTTTTCATGGGCAGCAAGTGACTTATTCGGGTGGTGGTTGGATCAGAAGTTGAGGGAACAACCCCTGTTACATCCCCAGAAACAGAAACATTTATAAGATCATGTATGTTTTGAGGACAGATTAGAAATACCTAGAAAGTCTAAATTCCTAGAGAGTAAGAATTAAATCCGAGGATGAAATCCCGGATGCATTATAACCTGTGCCAAGTGCTGCGTGTTTTCAAAAGGCCTAGCATTGCTGGTTTTCCCAAAAGATTTTTTTAAAAAAGGCTCAAAATGCAGCTGGGCATGATGTCATGAACAGCTCTCATGCTACAGCCAGAAATGGGAGCAGAAATCAAAGAGAAAAAGCAAAGTCATTAAATATTTATAATGGAGCTGGTCAAAATATGATTTATCAGCGGTAGAGTTTTACTGATGTAGAAATGTTTTGTGGATGTTTTGGTAGTTCTGCTGTTTCTGCAGCGCTGATGGGGTTTTTGAGAGGCCTGGATTGAAAATCTGACCTTTCCCTGAAAACAGCTATTTTGATGCAGCTCGGTTTCATGAAAAGTTTCAAATCGTTTTTAATTTCACATTGGGAAAAAATCTGCCATCATCTTCAAAGCTGCCGAACAACACAATCCATGCCCTCTGCAGAGCTCCTGCTCAAGAGAAATGATGAGGGCAACAAACAGGGTAACATCTAAGAGATACAGCAAATAGAGGTTTTCAGTACGTGAGATGATGAAGCAGCACAAAACCCAGCATGTCGAGCTCATCGTGGCTTTGAATTTACTGCTCAAAACCCAAACATCCTTGTATTGCTGAATAATTTATATGCATAAGATATCCCATTGTAAAATCTTAAAAGGAACAGAGCCCTTATTTTTACTGTAGGGTTCCTAATGGTTGTTCTGTATCTTTCAGGTTCAACGCAGATGTAGCTTGTACATCCAGTATAGTTATTTTCTTATCAGTGAGACTATAAAAACTTAATCTAAGTTTCTACAGAGGAGAAGTCACTTTATACTACTACTAATCATACTGTTATATGAAAGAGTTATGTTTACAATCAGCCTGAGATTTACTGGTGGTGCACAATGCCCCTACCATTATAAATACTACGCCAAGGATCTGCGCTTCGGAAATTGTTCTGGTGGCTGGAGTCCCACCTGAGTCACTGAAAATATCGGTACCTGCTCTGGCTGACACTCCTGCATTAAAAAGCAAGGAACTCACTAAATTCGGAGTAGGTGTAAGTTATTGTCTCAGAAAACTCTGAGATGGTTGTGCTGCTTGGGTATTTGTGCTGTTATTAGCAGCAGAGTCAAAAGCTGCAAATAAGGAACAAAATGTCAAGTAGCAGCAGTTGCTGCAGGGCAGCTCTGGAAGTAGTGAAGCAGTCAGCTCACACAGCTGAGCTTCTCACACCTCTAGTGTGTAAAATATTGAGTGTGAGCAGGCTAAGGCAGTCCCACACAGAGCTGGGAAGAGGGGGGAGGAATCTTTCTTGGATTTCTGTGTCTAAAAGCCAGGCTTTCTCATTACCTCTGACAATCCACTGCAAACCTTTTTCTGCATAAAGATGCAGCCATTTGCTGACTGAACTATGGTCAGTGGCTTGGAGCCATTTGATGGCTTCATGGTGATGGTATGGGTAGCAAGTCTAGCACACAGCACAGTATAAAATGGCACTGACAGTTTTCTTTATAAAGACATGGTAGGAAATAAACTATACAGAAAAAAAAAAAAAAAGAGGAGGCGTTTGTAAGGCTCAGAGGAGTACAATAAGCTGAATATGTATTTTTTAGAAATCATGATAACAGTTCTAAATGTCCACACAAATGAGAGTGCAAATGATCTTCTAGTAAGAGGTCTGCATTAACTTTTTCTTCTGATGAATTTGTCTTCACTGTGTGATTTCCATGCTGATAAAAGGACAGATGCTGTAATTTTGACTCTGTTATTTTTCATTTCTGATGATGCTTTGTAGTATAAGTATTTGTGTGCAAAGTAACTCATCATGTCTAGAGATCCAGTCCAGATTATAACTCTACACTTGGAGCTGTATTTTTCAGATTATTTAAAGACAAAAAAAGACAGACAAGTGGAAGTAAAAACAAATGGAAAAAAAAAAGAAAAAAGCCCTGATCAGGAGGAACCATATGGTACTCTTGTAACAATTAAACTCTGCTCTACTTTACTGCAGGTCTGCAGGATGGACAGATTAAACCCTTGTCCCAGGCTCCCTGCCAAGACTGAATTAATGTTCCTAAGCCTTTTGTTTAATCTGCTTCTGTAAGAAGAGGCCATAGCAGAGCACACAGCTGAGTGAAAACTTGGGGATGTGTAAGCACCTTACCCCTTTCCTAACCTCTCACTCACTGGGTTCTCTCACACGTGTCTTTAGGGGCTTGAGGTGAAACAGTCCTGAGATATCTAACGCCCCTCTGACATTTTACTGTGCTTGTTAACAGGAGTTTAGGAGCCAGTGTAAAGATCCAAACTGCATAATTTCCTGTTTATCTTACTTCATAAGCTGCCAATGCTGTGAAAATGCCACAATTATCCACAGGTATTTTGCATTGCACCTCTGTAATGCTTATTTTTGTAAACCTGACATGTCTGCATACACACTTCGGAGAAAATTCTCAAAAAAATTCCCTTTCTTTGTTCTCACTTCATTAAAAAAAAAAAAAGAAAGAAAGAAAAAAAAAAAAGGAAGGTAAAATCACAGGAGGATCTTGCAATCCTTATGTCTTACGTGCACATCCAGAGTGCTCTCGCTCCAGGCTTTCTAGCCATGGGGCAGCCAGGAATGGGCAACAGTTCTGTCAACACAGCACCATGTGAATGGGACTGCTTGGCTTCTGGCTTAGAGCTGCTGAGGTCCAGCTGGCTGCAGACTCCCATTTGCAGGTGGCGTCAACTGAGCACCCATTGCTCTCGGGTGCTTCTGTAATACTTTTTAATGGCATCCTGTCATCATCAATCTGACCTTTCAAATTATAAAACTGAGAGAAAAAAGAGAGCAAATGGTCATTCCAAAACACTGGTGTGCTGGAAGGAGGACACAGGTCTATTGACGACAAGCAGTAGGCAATCCTTTATTTGTGTCTCACTTCTCTGTAGAGCCCGATAGCCATTTCTGCTTTAGCCTACATATTTGCAATTATTTTATGGTTATTATTTTCACAAGACAGCCCTTTCTCCTAGTAGTTGCCTTACCTTGATTTGTGTGGTCAAGTCCACTGCTTATACTGTGTCCCAGCCAGCCCAATGTTCCTGGTATCATTCTCACGTTAAAGCTGAGTGATGGCTTTGAGTTAAGAAGAAGCAGAAAAATTAATCAATCATTTTCTGTGTGCTTTGAATTAGCCAACTATACCCCAAAACAATACATTTAAATTATTCAGGGGAATAATTTTAATAAATGCAACATTTTCCAAGCTGCTTCATCTCAGAAATTGTCTGCCTTGATATAGGGCCCCAGGGAAATTGATTTAATTAAAAAGTAAGTTTTTCTATCAGTCTGCTGAGCCCTCAACAGACTAAACAGCTGCTGATTTTCTAATCTGAGTGGGCCATGGTGCTGTTCATTTTCTTATTTATCTCTGTATATCTCACCAGGGAGCCAAATCTAGCAGGTTGTGTTGGTGCACCTATCCTGCTGCAGAAAGTATTTGTGTTATGCTTGCCTACCAGACTGTAGGAATTCTGTAAGCAGTATGTATCTGCTAGCCAACATTCCTAATCCTAGGTCTTTATTTAATTTGAAGTTCTAGTCACATTATGCATCATTGGCTACCTTCATATATTTTATTACCATATGTCCTTTAACAGCTCAGCATTACTTAGTGGCTAGAAATTATGGAAAGCATTCTAATAACCTTTTTCATCTTATATACAGAGGCCTCTAGGTTTCTTTTATAAAAATAGGTTCATTTTTTTCAAGGGATATACACAGCAAAATGGGTCTCTGTCTCAACAGCCCAGTTATCTCCCATTTTTCTCAGTGTAGACCTCATGAATCTAGAGGTGAAATAGCTTCTTGATCGATCTTTCAGGCACAGATGTGGATTTAGGGCAGTGGTAGCATCTGGGCTTCTGTGTTTACTAAGAGATGACTGTCTGAAGCAGAGTGATGTTTCATGTGCTGTGGCAGCAGGGATTCTGCACTCCCTGGCAGCAAACATTGCAGCCTCAGGTGAACACTACTCAAATAATGCAGGTAATGTGTGTGAAGATGAGGACCTGTACGTGTGTTTATGATGGTTATTGACACGTGTGGAAAAAGTAGCTCTGAAAATGACCCAACTGGGAAGCGAGTAAATATGCTCCACTTGGCTCCTGCTGGATAAAGTTCCTTTTATTAATGTGCTTTTTTGCAGGTTTAAACTGCACAGTTGCAGGATTATTTTTCAAATAGTTCATTATAATGTGGTATTCTAAAAATTGGCAGGGCAAATATTTCTCAGTAATGATCCTGTGGCTGTTAAAGAGAATGTGCTGTGTCTTAAAGCACTGTAACTACACTGGGCAGCTGTTTGTGCCTGTTGTGGCTGTGTGTGTGTGGTACTCGGGTGGGCTGCTGAGTCCACAGAACACTTGCAAATGTGAAACATGAGGTTATCAAAAGCCTTCCATTGTTGCAGGCAGGCACAAAGCTCCACGTACTGATTATAACAGTCCACTTTTTTGTACTCTTCTAAAAATCATACCTTCTTGCAACGTGGTTGTATATTGCACAATAATCAGACCACGTCCATAAAAATCACACTTTTTAGAACAGCTTATTTAAACAAAATTGTGGATTAGACTTCTCAGGTGTTTTGTTGCCGAGTGCCTTTGTGAATGGAGTGATTTCCCTGGGCAACTTATCGTGGAGCCAGGAAGAACCCAGATGTGGTGACTGTGTCTGTACTACCCAGCTGTGTATATACTACCCACAGAACTCTCTCCTTACCCTGAGCAATTGGTCTCTGCTTCAGCAGAATGAAGTCTGGTTCATTTGGTGTGAGCTTATGGCAACAATGAATCACTTGAAGTGCAAGTGCAGTTTCCTCCACTTTCAAATCCCTAGAATAGGAAGGGTAGCAATGGATTTATGCTCTTGCTTTGCAGAGCTTGTTGCCTATAAAATTAGATATGAGGAAATAATAATTTTCGTGTTTTATTAACCTGTGAATACCTCCCTCTTTCTGATTTCAGTATTGCTTCCTGGATTTTAAATTTCAGTATGGGTTTGATAGCATTGACTTCAATGAGCTGGAAAAGCATATAGAGTAGTTACTGCCTTCATTTATTTTTTTTTTTCTATCCTTAAAGATATTTTACATCTCTAATTATTATTCTGCCTCCTTTCCCCAAACAACTACCCTTTCCTCCCTCAAAACATAACCTTCTGTGTTCTGTAATTGTTTAAACAGTAGCTACAGATTATGATAGAAAAACTTGTCAAAGCAGTAAACCTTCCCAGTGGCACAGACACACACAAAAGGTCAGGAGCTCTGCACCGCAGGAGATACTTGCAGGATTCCAGCAGAGAAACCTGTGTACAGTTGTTATCTTGGAAGGCTGGATTAAAAAAAAAAAATAAAGAAAAAAGAAAAAGACAAAGGGAAACAGCAACCCCTAAATGACTTTATTGAAAAACCCAACATCAGCTACACCTAGTGGGTCCATGCTGCATTTCTAAGAAAAAACAACATTGAATTAAACAGTAGTATTTGCAGATTTCCATCCAACTGCCAACTGAGATCTCTGATGATCGGTGTTCAAAGAGCAGCATGCCTGTCTTTGGATGTCCATCAGAAACAAGTCAGCCTTGACTCTCCTCTTCCAAGAGGAGAGTCATATCCACAAGCAGATGTATACACTTTATATATAATTTATATTTATAGTATATGAAGAAGACTCATTACTGATGGTTATCATATATCTCTGTTAAGACACGATGGATCCATGTAGCTGAATCAAGTTCTTAAGGGGTACAAGGAAAGAATTTTTATTATCATTCATATGCAAGTCTTCAGAGGTCACAGTGACATCTTGGTTATGGAGTTCCTGTCTCTGTTGTTCCAAATGAAACTCAGGCTGCATCTCTCCTGAACAGAGAATTTGTCCCTTCTAAGGTGTGAGTGTCTTTGCCTATGATCACACAGCTTTGAGTCTTCATTACTTTGGGATCTTTCAGGGACACTGAGCTTGCCTCAGGAAGCATAAAACTGCAACCTTTATTCTAACTAAATGATCAGCTATGTTGATTTGTGCACCTGAGAAAAACACACAGAGAAATACAATAAAAGGCTAGAGAGTAATAAAATCAAAACAGGGTATGAATATGAATGAAGAAATTTGTCAGCAGTGAACTGATGACGCCTGGTTTCCTACAGGATTGAGCTTCATGTTTGATTTACTGGTACCAAAAGGGTGCAAAAGAGAATTGAAGCTTTCCTTGTTTTACAACGTCATTGTGTGGACTGTTTGCTATCCAGTGAGATGTGATTTCTTTGCCATCCCTACACTATTTCTGTAGCATCTATTATGCAGCTGCATGATTTCCTAGCACTTGTGGGAAACAAGTCATCTTCTTAAAGTGCAGTAGAAATTAGTAAATTATTTGGGAGATCATGGCAGGAACAAATACCTATGTGTCCACTCGCACAGGCAGACATGTCCTGAAGACACTTGTGTAAGCTCTGCTTCATGAGCAACCAGAATGCCAGTGGAGAGGACAGAACATGCAGGGACCTCTGGTTGGAGCTAAGTGTAGAATTGTTTAGGTTGGAAAAGACCCTTAAGATTATTGAGTCCAGTCATCAGCCAAGTCCAACTAAATCATATCCTTCAGCACCACATCTACACATTTTTTAAACACCTCCAGAGATGGTGATTCCACCACTGCCCTGGGCAGCCTGTTCCTCTTGCCATATCGCTTCTTATCTGGGAAAAGAGGCCGACCCCCACCTTGCCACAGCCTTCCTTCAGGTAGTTGTAGGGAGTGATAAGGTCTCTCCCGAACCTCCTTTTCTCCAAGTTGAATGCCCCCAGTTGTAAAAGTAGTAACATTGGGGAATTTTATTTCTAAAAGAGGCAAGCATTTATTTTTCATCTAGAAAGCAGTAATTTGAAATACAATTTTGCTGATTATGGCTCATAATCACTAAATCTTGCATGTAAATATTGCTGAATATGAAACATTGTCTTTAGCAATTTCTAAACAGCAGAAAGATTTGTTGGTTGTATTTCAGAAATTATAAACTTTCAATAGCTTTTTTTTCAGGCTACTGTAATTTTTACAAAGGAAATGATATAATTTTTATCCCTGAAGTAAAGATGTACAGTTCTCTACTACAGTTCTCAATGTAAAATAATGTGGGCTTCAAAATAAAAAAAGGTGCTTATGGCTGATGCTAGTCTGAATGGTTTGAAGAAAAAAACTAATGTCCAGGATTTAATTAGAACACATACTAAAATGAAGCAACTCTTTCAACCCTGCAACCATCAGGGTTTTAGGAAGCAAATGGAAACCCTCATGATGTCCATCCTGGCCCTGAGAGAAGAGGCATTTACCCTCTGCCCTGGAGGCAGTTGCTATAGGACTTCATGGATGTGCTTCTACCTTAATGTGGTGTCACCAGCTTAGCCCTATTTCATAAGCTCACTGCCATGGCCATTTTTATGATCACTAAGTTCTATATGCACTTGTTCCCATACCCATTCAAATAAAATGAACAGCAAAGCCTAATATTTTGTTGTGTTGTCCAGTGTGAGGAAAACAATGTCCCAGGTTCTACTCTTATTATTTCAGCCTTACAAAGGTGAAGGATTGTGGGTGGTGCCAAGTTCCTGAATGTGTTTGATCTGCAACTTAGATGGTGAGGCTGAATGAGAGACACTCTCTCCTTTTCCTCAAATGAGTTATGTAACCATATATATATACATATATATATATATATATCTCTCTCTCTAAGGACCCAGTAAGTATTAGAGACTTGGCACAATTCCCTTTGGCGTCATGTAGGTCTGGGACTAGCTCAACTGGGCTTAAATAAAGTCCTGTGGCTCTATTTAATAATGAGAAGTAGTACCTGTTATATTTTCAAGACACCATTTGTGTTGCCTAGTAGTAGTAGTAGTAGTTCTATATAACTGTAGTTGTGTCTCATAGTGTAAAGTTGGACCTTATTTGCTTTTCTACCTTGTTACAGCTGTTAAAAATCTTATTGTTTCTATTTCCAGTATAGTCATTAAGGCACCATTTTAGAATCGTGATTACTATACATTTTCATTTTTCAGCACTGTTAACTCATTTCTGTGGAAACAGTAGTAGAATCCTTCTAAAAAAAAAATCTTACCTAGTTTTTGAAAATATGTATAGTTGTTTTCAGAAAAGTAGGTTGCTGTAGCCAGAATCGGGAAGTGTGTGTGTGTTGTTTACAAATATCTCCCCATAGCCGTACAGCTGTCATCATGTTATATTTGGCAAATAGGGATAGAAAAGAAAAAAAAATCAGAGTTATATATAAAGCTGGAGTATCTAGCATAGGGGCAGGATATAAAGGCTTCTAAAATACTTGCCAAGAACTGACTAGAACACGTGCTGCTTCTATGATTGCTTTGCATCAGGCCTTTGCATATGGAGAGAAAAAAAAGAAAAATGCTTAGCATAAGGCTGAGAAAACTTTTTTCTGCCCTGAGCTATCTCTCTCTTTTAGAACAGTAGGCTTGGATGTTTGCAAAGGCTGTATTGTTTCCAATCAGTGGATCAATAAAATAATAAACACAAACCACTAAAGTTACAATTTCTTTTGACGGATTGTGCATCTGAGGAAAACTTTGTTATTAAGAAACTATGAAGACCACTGCTATGGAACATGACAGATAGTATTTTTCCATTAGACTTCCCACACTTACACTGTTGCTTCTATATTCAATTAAAACTGAAATCCACAATATCATTTTAGATGAATGCTTCATTTTGAAGTTACAGGGAAATTAGAAAAAAAATTTTTCAAGGGTGTGTGTGATGACGTTGAGATACAAATTTAGTGATCAGTGCCCACGATCAAAGCTGAGCCAGCTCCTTCACTTCAGCCTTCTCTTAATCTTATGCTTGGTTTCCTATGCAACAGTTCATAAACATTGTGGAGCCTGCTTTTATGGATATGCAAAGCATTAGTCTCTTTCAGAGTCTGATTCGCAGTGTAAAATCTATTCCCTTTTCTACAGCCCAAATATTTGGGCTCATTGAGAGTGAACAAAAGAGGGCCTGGCAAAGAGCACATCTATTGTCTGGCTTGAGAAACCACAATGCCCTTTCATGCCACTTAAGTGAGGGGCTGGAGCAAGCAAATACTTAATATATTTTCCCAGTGCCTCATAATTACTAAAACAACTGTGTGCTGATCTGTAAAGACATTCATAGGATTGATTACAATTGTTAAGCATGGGATTTATCTGCCTAAATGTCAATGGCATATAGCTGAGCTCAGCTTCAGCTCCCATTATAATAAAGGGAAACATGTGATGGTAGTTGAGGGAATATCCTAAAAAGCCTGTATTTTTACTCTGTGCACCTAATTCCCCCCCCCTTTCCATACACACACACTCCCCCTTCCCATATTTTCCTCCTACATAACAGAAATTATGAACTCCAGCACGTTTATAAAGTCACTGTCTACTTTCTTCTCTAAAAATAAACAATGTATTCTAACAACAAAAGAAAGAGAGGAGCCAGGCTTGAATTAGAGGTCATAGATTCAGAGTTAATTTAGAATTTGGCATTTGACTCAGATATGATTGGCAAGGAGATTTCCAAAAGGCTGCAACTGTAAATTGGAAATAGATGGAAACGGATTATGAGAGTGGGAGACAGCTTTGAATCTATAATATATGTCCCGAGACTGACTTGCTCATAAAAGAGCAAGTGTCTAATGTGTCATAAAAATATTTAAGCCACGTTGGTCTTTGTATAAATATTTCATTTTTAAAGTTGGATTCTGGAGTGGCTAAAAATTAATTCAGTGTGCATATCCTTGCTATCAGTATGAAGGATAAAAAAAAAGGATCATCAGAAATTGTGGTAGGCTTTTTTCTCCCCTCCAGACTCATATTCTCACTAGATTTTTATGTTATCTTTTGTGTCCACATGATTTTTTTTTTTTTAGGCCTTGCTATATCGTCTGTTTCATTACATAGTGTTCCTCTGGAAGAGTCTATGGATCTATTATTTTAGGAAGCAGTTTGGAGGCAGAGTGAATTCCTGTCAAGGAGGCATTCATGGGGGGGAGGGGCGACTGAGGTGTCCAAAAGGGGCACTCATCTGTGTTCCTTCAGCTGCTTCTGTCCCAAAGATGATATATGTCTGTAAATAAAGCAAGGTATATTCTGAATGTGCCCATGTTCTGCATCATTTGTTTTTTCACTGTTGGGAAACTAAACTGCAAGAATCTGAACATCTGCTACCACCTGGCAGCTCAGGTGGCTCAAGGAAAGAGTAACAGCAGTTAGAATAGACCACCTCTTAAATATTCTGTATTTTAATTTAAGCACAGTGTTCCTAATTTAACTCCACACTGACATTAGTACCATATGTAAGGAGTAGTCTCTAGGGCTTTAAGAAGCCATTTAGTAATGCTAGAGGAAGAGGGAAGGCCCTGGCCAGAGCTGCCCTCACCAGGTCCCACTGCGAGCATCTGGCCGATGGCCTTTCTGGGTGAGTATAAACTGGTGCCCGAGTCTGTACTTCCCTTCTACAACAGCACGGGAAATACAAATGAGCCCCAATTCTCCAGTGCCACTCAATGCGTAAGACTTAGACCTCTTTGGTCACAAGTATTTTATGCTCTTCCTCACAGGTGAAATCTGCGCTTTTAAAATCCATGGACAAGAAATGCCCTTCGAAGCTGTTGTGCTGAACAAGACGTCTGGAGAAGGTCGCATTCGAGCCAAAAGCCCCATTGACTGTGAGCTGCAGAAGGAATACACCTTCATCATCCAGGCCTATGACTGTGGGTCAGGACCAAGTGGAACAAACTGGAAGAAATCTCACAAGTGGGTGAAAATGAGGAGATTTTATTTCTTTTTGCTTTGGTATACATTTGCTGTACAGTACAGATCAGATTGAAGGTCTTATTTCTATATTTTAGTCAGGTAGACAGCAAACAAAACCAAGATGAACCATTGTAGCAATAATCCACCTACTTTTCATTCCTTTTAGAAAATTTTATTCTTTTTTGGCTCCTGCAATTTGACCTGTTCTGCAGCATTCCAGGGAAAGCTCTTAACAGGATCCATGTTCAAGTGTAGAAATGCATCTCAGTTTTGGTTTATTTTTCCATTCTTGCTTTCACATTAAAAATGTTGACTAAACAGATCAGCCAGCACATGGAAGCTAAATTGTAATTGATACTTACAAATTCTAAATGTTTTTCTCACTCTTCATCTCATTTCAAACGTTTAAAAAAAAAAAAAAAAAAAAATGATTTCTCTTTTCTTAAGTATGTGCATGTATATTAGCTGCAGCAGTGCTGCCTTTGCACTGTGTGTTTCTGACCTCAGTGTTTGGGCAGCGAGTCTCAGAGGAATTCAGATCCTCTGGAAAAAAGAGGATATTGAAGGTTAGTAGGTGGTACTTTTTACTGTGGAATGAATTCCCTACATAAGCTTAAGTGGCACAGTGCCTTTTTAACTCCTTAATTCATGACACCGAACTCCAGAGCATTTGTCATTAAAGATGAATTTAACTCACGTGTAGATGTATAACTGCTGTACAAATTGTTCGTGTTGCTGAAAGCCATTTAAATAAATGATTAATAGTAATAATTCCTCCTTTTGTTCATCCAGGACTCATGACAATTAAAAATTTAATTAGTTCTATAATGCATGCTGAACTCTTTCAGGGTATTTAAGGAGTACATATTTAGGAAAAAAAAACTGCAATATCAAATAAACATCAAGTCACAGAAACAGTTTTCGCTTCATATTATTAATTTTTATGATGCTTTTCCCTGACATGCTAGTAGCAAGGTAGTATGTTCCCCTTGGGGAAAAAATTGGTCTAAAACTGACCAAATGAATCTTGGTCCATTGTGACTAGACTGTTCCGCTTCCTTGTGGTGTTTTGTATAATAAACCACGTGCTAAGCTGGGCTGTCTGGGGTCCCAACCTTTACTACTGGTTCTGCTGATGATCTAGAAAGTACCTTCACTTCTCTGTCCTTCTGTTACCCCTCCTATCAAACCAAAGAGCACATTCTTTCAGAGGAAAGCCTTTGAAGTTTGCTCATTAAATAATAAAGGCTCTTATTTTTGACCCTCAAAAGTTTACATGTGCAATGTTGTAACTAATTAAAGCATTAGATAATTATAATCTGCAGAAGGAGAGAGGCTTATTTAATATAGAAAAATGTTCATAAAATGACCAGTTTTAGGTAGTGAATGTGTAAGACTACTGCAATTGTTTTCCTCTTTTTCTGCTTGTTAACCTAGTTGACACTGAAATGATATCATTGACTTTCTGCTGGGGTCCATTTTAAGAGGCAGTTACTTTAATAGGGAGCACAGAGAAGACCTCTCCCTACAAGCTGTGATACTAAGTTTTTAGCTAGTGCCACATTAAGATATTCAGTTGGGTAAATTAAATGTAGACTTCCAATATTTCATTTTAGCAGTTTTTTACATATTTTTCTATTTATATTTTGTTAGTCTTTTCAAGTATTTTCAAAACAAACTGTTAGTGATGTGTCACGGTAAGTTAATTTTCCTCTTTGATGTCTTTACCTATTTCAGGGCAGTGGTTCATATCCAGGTAAAGGATGTCAATGAGTTTTCACCAGCTTTCAAGGAGAGCGTGTACAAGGCCACGGTGACAGAGGGAAAGATCTACGACAGCATCCTGCAGGTAGAAGCCATCGACGAGGACTGCTCCCCACAGTACAGCCAGATCTGCAACTATGAAATTGTAACAACTGATGTTCCTTTTGCTATTGACAGGAACGGTGAGTATGGAGAGGGAGCAGAGGCAAGTTCTGGCACAGATAGCAGCAGTTTCTGTGGATAGTGGAATGACCTCTTGATACTAGCTGATAACTTGGCTTGAGCTTTAACACAAGAGAGTAATCCTGTTCTCACCTCTGAGAATGAAGGAACTAGTACACTGGGAAATCCTATCCCTTTCATGTAGGACTTGGTCAGAAAGTGCCACAGTAATTTATTGTGGAAATTAAACCTCTGGTTTTACAGACATGTTTCTCTGTCGCTCAGTCTATTCTCTTCCTTGTCTCAGATGTAGCATCCCATCCAAGTGATGGCATTTCCTGATGCAGCATTTAGCCCTACCCTAAAAATAGGGTCTGTTCACTGGTTTGTAGCTAGTGCCCTTCTGAACATTCTGGAACAGAGTCTAAATGTAGAATTGACAATATCCTGGCTATCTTTGTTGATTATTAAAAATTTCAGGGTTTGAGTCTGCAGATCTACCCATTTGTGATGATTCCTGAAGCAGATCTATTATTCTGCAGTATGGAAGAAAATATGCTTCAGAGAAGTAGTATTGGTTTTTTATGGCATTAGATTTCAGTTGGTTTTCTAATGTATAGAACATTATAGAGAAAATAATAAATCATACTGAGTTTTCCCTTATGCAGCGATTTTTGCCCCCAGTGGCCCTGCCTGTCAGCTTCCTGCTTTCACCAGCTGAGCTGGCAGCAGGGAAAAGCAGAGAACTTGACACGAGTTTGGTAGAGGTGGCTGGGCTGCATTAAAAATGTGCTGGAGATCCTCCCTCCCATTCTCTGCTTGCTTCAGACAACACAGCATAGTAGCTTTGTCATGGAAGTACTTCAGCAGTCCCAGACTGGCATTGCTTTGTAGGTACAAGTCCTTGTTACTGATATTCACACGTGCACCCTTGTGCGGAAGTTCAGAACTGAAATTCCTGTGCTCACAGCACTCCTCTCCTCAGCACAAGCACCCTGTGTGCACGTCCATCAGTGCTCTGATTTATCTTTCCTAGCAGAAGCATTTAATCCATGTTGTACGTAGGATGAGAATACTCTTTGGAAGTTAAATCTGATTTTTGGCCAAATTGGAAATTGAAAGCATGCATGGAGCTGCTGTTTCCTCTAAGCAGTCATTTTCATGTTGGAAAATTATTCATCTTTATTTGTGCAGCTCTTGCACAATGCACAGCTGAGCATCAAAAGATAATAACCTGCTAGCATCAATAAATTGTAAATGACATTGGGGAGAAAACTGTCTTGTTAGAGTACATTGGGAGGCATGTATATGGTATAGGAGCTGTAATCATGATAAGTATGTTTGTGTGTAAGTAAATGAGGTCAGCTGGCACAGTAATCTTTTGCCAGAGGATTGCACAAAGGATTTTTTACAGAAAGTGAGCATTTGGAGGTGGATGGTTGCGTGCATTTCCCCAGAAGCTTTTCCTTGCTGTGGATTTTTTTCGAATGGAGATTTGCCATGTTGTCATTAAAAGAAGTTCTCCATGTTTCTGGTTGAAAACATTATTTTTCCAGAGTACCACGTGAGTTACCAGTATGGGGCTGGTAACTTACTAATTTACAAAACCACCTGTGACTTGTTTATCAGATTTGTGGCAGATACCTTGGATAAATAATACACTGAGATTAGCATGATACAGAGCAGACATTTCTTTTCCTTGTACCTTTTTAGCTCCTATCACACAGTGCAGCTGGCTCATGGGCTTCTTACAGTCAAGAGGCATGATCAAAAGCATGTCAAGTGTCAGGAATCCTTGGTTACAACTTTGTCCTCCTGTGCTGGGAACCTGCTTTTCAGCAAAGGCAATGAGGAAATCATTGATTTAAACATGACTTTAAAGCCTGCAGTGAATAATTGGTAGGAGGTTGTAATAGTTGCAGTTTCTTGGTCATGAATTCAATTAATATTTTTTTATCTATTTGTTCACTAAAAGCAGAGTGCTGCCACAATCAACAGTAATTGCAGTCTAATTTGCAATTTTTAAAGATAATGGTAACTGCTTAAACCCACTGGGATTAGAGACAGAGTCAGAATAGATGGCTGCACTTTCCTTTTGTGACAGAAATAAGTTGCTTAGTTCCAACACGTTTCACTGCTGAGAATGTCTCTATAGCAGCTGATATAAAAGCGCTTTCTCTGATGGAAATTCTTTGGCATTCTGCCTATTTTTGTTACATATAGGGTCATTAGAAAGATGCATGAGATACCTGGGACTGTCTGTTAATACTGTGCTAATTAGGATGTTGTTTATCATTTTCTTTTTACCCATTGTGAAAAACAAATCTAGGTTCTTGAGTCTTCTGCAAGTTTGTTGTTTTGACGTTTTTTTCTGCTTCTCAGTAACATAACTGTGGAATCTCATTGCCCAGACACAGTATTTAACCAAATGCTTAGAAGCAAATTTAAATATTGCAGAGTACCCCAAAAGTAGGGGCTGTGTGAGGAAAACCTGCTATTTCCAGTCCTAGGTGGTAGATCTTTTTCCTATAACCTATGAAACATAACCACAAAGACAGGCTTTTAGAAAGACAAACACCCTCTTCCATCAACTTTCTTCTTTTGGCAAATCATTGTCTTTTTTCTAGGCAAAACTTATTTCTGGAACCTAGATCAATCCAGGGAGTATTTTGTCATCTTGAAAAATTATAATTACACAGGGGGGAACATATGCAAAAGGGAAGAAAGAACCCTCCAAACCGTAGCAGTGCATTTCTCATCCCCAAATGGTGTGGAGCACAAGCTGATGGGCATCCAGCACTGACACATGAAGCAGCATGCAGCTCTGCTAGGTCTTTGTAAGTTAAGCACCTAAAAGTAGGTAATTAAAGGTTCCCATTTACAGTTGCAACTTTCATCCGTGGTATGTAACTTTTTTATCAATAAAATTAAATTATTTTATTACTGTTATTCATAACACAACACTAATAAAATTAACTCTTGTATCTGATGAGCCTAACTTGGAAGATAATGAACTCTTGGTCATACAGTACAGTTTTGTAAAGGCAAAGAACAAATTTATGCTTTCCTATGCAAAGAATTGGGACTAAAGTTAAAGAGATATATTTTAAGAGACTTTTGCATGCAGTTTAGTCTAGTTGTCTTCTTAGCAGAGAATTCTGATCATCAAGTGAGATATCATATCAGTATTGTGTAGACTTTTTTCAGGTAACAGGAAAACCACAAAGCACAGGTCTGTTGTAATGCCAGCAGAACAACATTCTTACACATTTTCTGTCTTGATTTGTCAGGGCCCACAGTCAGGTGATCAGAGAACTCAGCTATAGATACAAATTCTGTCACGGCTCCAGCCTACTCTCATCTCTAAAAGGGGGATAACTACACTTGCCATCCACCCCAGGAAACACTTCACAAATATATGTTCATATTGTCAATAGGAAGATTTTGCCAAGAAAAGTTGGACCAGATGACCCTTGAGGTCCCTTTCAACCTGATGTTCTATGATGCTATGAGGAAGAGTTACTGACTTAACTGTGCAGTCAGTACAGGTTCTATCAAGTTAAAAAAAAACAGATGTAGACAGGATCTCACAAGGTCATCAGTTGTAGAACTGAGCTATGCAAACTTCACATCGTCAGAAAAGTAGTGAAAATTCATAGCTAAGCATTTGTTTGGGATATTTATTAAACCACAAATTCTTTTGGTTATCATTGAAAGTGCACTTTTTTGCTAAGAAACAGTTCTAATCCTTCAACTGACATGCTCAAATACAGCTCCTTGTGACTCTTGGGAGCTGAGAATGTTGAGCTGCCACTCCTAGGAGCAGACTGAAGTCAGAAGCCACTCATGTAACAGTAGCCCTCACCTTCTTTAAGAGTTATGAGATTGTTTTATACTTTTTACACACTCAGGAGTGTGAAATGTAAGAGGCAGTTGCCATAGTGAATGAGTCCAGTCTTTCACTGTTCTTGTGACTGCTCCAGAATAAGATGAAAGAAAGTAGTAAAAGAAGGAAGTCTGTGTCAAACTGTCCCCAGTGCTGACCCTCCAGAAACAGAGGTGTAAATGTGTGACCTCAGGCAGGAATTTTATGTTCCTGTTATCACTTACCAATTGTTTGTTTGCTTGTTTTTTAAATTTGTTACAGCTTTGGGTGTTTTCAGGAGAAGGCAGAGATTTAGAAGATGGAAAAAAAAAAATTATGGCCTGATTGAACTGTGTAGAAAAGTACTTATCCCATTAACTTTCTTTTTTGAATGTTATTGTTTATGGGTAAGATGTAAATAGAAATTCTCAGTCTATGGTCTCTAGAACTTTAATTAGTCTGTATTTATACTGCTTCCCTTCTGTCTACCTTTTAATCATATTGATTAAATTTTGAAACGACAAAAGCATAAAGCATCAGAGGTAACAGAGAAATAGAGTAATTAGGAAATCAATAAATTATTAACATTGTCAAGACATAGAAATGAACTTTCAGAATAACACCTAATAGTCAGAATCTTTGTAGCCCAAATCTTGAAAGACCATAATGAAACAAATCTTGGAAGACAGATTTAGTGAAATGCAAATATGTTGTAATGATCTTAGAGGACAGTTAATACACCACACAAATTCCAGCAGTCTGATAATGTACTTTAAGACTATTTTGGTCTCTTGAGAATTATTCTCAGCTGACCATGGACTAAAATCATACCAAGGATAACCAAACAGGGAGATATAAAGATTCAAGTAAGGAATAATATAATGCAGGAAGAGCATATGAACAGGTATTAAATTAATAGTTAAATATACAGTGGCAGTTTTTTATTAAATCCTCTTATGCAGGTACTAATCAGGCAGCTCAAGATAGTAAAATCGTTACATTAAATTCTTTTGCTAATTACAAACTCAAAAATAATGAAGTAGTTGATATCATTATGCATTTGCTTTTCTGATGAGAAGAGCTATCTACATGGCAGAATTGAAAATGCCTGGCAAGGTGAGGTGCCTGAAACACAACCAAGAAAGCTGTAGGACAAGCACTGTTTCTCTGTTAGCCTTCAGCAGGCCCTTCTGCTTCTCCTCTTGAGACAAAGCTAGTGATAGGGCTTGTCCCCCTCTATGCCCTGCTCAGAAAGGGAGGAGTAAAGGCTCAGAGTCCACAGAAATGGGGTATTGGGCTGATTTATAGCTGCAGATGCAAGGGTCTATTTAAACTACAGGTTTTGAACCAGAAGATGGTGATAATTGCAAATGCAGCCTTGTTTCAGGCCTGGCCCTGAAAGTTTTGCACCAGTTTCAATTTAACTACTAAAGTTAGCTTTAATGTAGAAGTCAGAAAAGCATTGGGCTCTGAAAAGGTAAGGAATGTGCATCAAAGACATCTGCTAAAAGTTTTTACTTGTCAAACTAATGTAGAGTTGGTGAAAGAAATCAGGAGTTTCCTGTCTGCTTTCACCTGTCTCTAATGTGCATCAAAGACATCTGCTAAAAGTTTTTACTTGTCAAACTAATGTAGAGTTGGTGAAAGAATTCAGGAGTTTCCTGTCTCTCATTCATCTGAATGAAAAAAACCACACCAAACCCCACACCCCATCCAAGGCCAGCACAGTAACAACAGATACTTTAACCAGCACCTGTGGGAATCAGATCACTATTTGAATGAACACCAGGATTTGGGTGCTCATCATTCCAAATTTATTGAATTCTAGAACACATTCCCTCATTCAAAGAGATGGTATAACCAACAGTACTGGGGAAAAGTGTAAAACCTATTAGGCAGCCTGAGGGTTAAACTGGAGCAAGAAGTGCCCTGCAGTGCAAATGGACACAAACTGCTGAATGTGTTAATTAGAAAAACATTCTGCATGGTAATCTTTCAGTCCTGCAGGAAGTACCCTGAGAAAGAGCTCTCCCTTTCCTTGTGGAAGTTGTAAAGTCTATGTTCTTGAAACAGGTTTTTTCAGACAGGCTTCTTGCTGCCTGTGTCAGGTTCATCAGATAATCTCTGTTCATGCTGAGTTTTATTTTTCCTGGGATAACTGTTGTCATGTCAAATGCTGTGAAGTGCTCTAATGTAGCAGGTGATTCTGGGGCTTTTGTTACGTTTGAAAGATCAGGGAAAGGCATTCAAGGGCTAAAAGTGTCTCAGCCAAAGGGAGCTTTAGGGAAAAATGGCAGATACTTAGGCTGGGAAGATGTTCAGCAGTGGATCTCCAGAACGTGGCTGCCCTGTTAAAGCAGCATATTCTGGGAAGATGTGGGTAAAGATTGCACCCACATACTTTGCATTTCAAGATGCAACTGCTAATTAGTCTGATTGACTTACTTTAGAAAGTGTTGTTGAGCAGATATATTCTAACATAGATATGCCTGTATTAAATATTTAGCATTTTATATTTGCCTAAAACCTACTGCTGGACTGAACAAAAATACTTCCCATCCCTCATAGCTGTCCTGCCTGTGGATGTCTCATGTGCTGCAAAGAGCTTTCTGGTCACAAAGAACCTAACTGGACCCAAATGTTACAGTCTGTATGTGCTTATACAAGAAGTAATTTCTGGATGTTCTTATATTAAATCATTAGGTAACATCAGAAACACTGAGAAACTGAACTATGATAAACAGCACCAGTATGAGATAATGGTAACAGCTTTTGACTGTGGGCAAAAACATGCAACAGAAGATGTCTTAGTACGAGTTCATGTCAAACCAGTGTGCAAGCCAGGCTGGCAAGGTAAGGCTTAATAATTTACTTTTTTTTGTTGTTTAAATCTCTTTTCTTTGGTGTTTTCTCTCCACCTTACAATAAGGAAACCAGGGTGCTTATTACAGTGATATAGAACACTTGCTATTTCTTATACTTACTTCATTCCAAACCTGTAAAGAAAATGGGTGATAATACCATACTTGTTTACATTTGCCACATTCCTTCTCTAGTCAGAACAGATTAGATAAAAAGGAAAGATTTCTATTCTAAGAAGCTATTTTATAATTTAGTCTGAATGTACCGAAACATTAAAAAACCCACTTCTGATTTGCCTTTCTCCCACTACTCCTTTAAGTAAGACTTTTGAAGTTGCCATGACAAGGCTGTTTTCCCACTTGTGCCAGAGTTGTTCAGATTATCTTGTTCTAGGTACAGAATTGGTTTTCATGTGCATGCATGAGTCAAGGCACACTCAACCAGTGGGAGTGAAAGGCATTTTTTAATCCTGATTACTGTCTTCATATTGAGACATTGCAGTTAAGCATTGATTTTCTGAAGAGATTGTATGGCTATATGGTCTGTTCTGTCTAAAATGGTGGGATAAAAAACAGCTGGCAACATACTAGAAGTATATGCTACAAATTGTAAGGAATTTAGATGAAAATGAAGACTGGATTAGGGACAATACCAACTGGATGTAATCACATTATGCAGATGTCATTCAGGACTAACCTGACATTCCTAATTGTAATTTTTGAAAAGGATTATTGAGAAGAAAAAAAAAAAAATCCGTTTTACTGTTGTATTTGAAGGTGAATTTGCAGACTGACATTTAGACAGAAAAAAAGGTTTTCTTTGTAAAATGAGAAGCCCTGGGCTAGAGGACCTTGTAATGAAATAAATGCAATATTATGATTCCATTTTTCACAGTCCTCACTTAAAGCAGAACCACATTTAAATGTTTAAAGTTCCCCACACACCAGTTTTGAAGATCATTCTTATTAGAAAAAATAGATTGCTTATAAACTATTCCACATTCTGATATTGTTCATAGCTCCATGATTTATTCTACAAAACCAGTGTGGTCTCTTTACATTGTAGAAATGTTCTGTTTCTATTTTATGGAGTCATCTCAAATGACATACTCCAAAATTTGCTTGGAATTTGTATTAAAATGGGTGAAGTTGTGGATATTTTAAATTTCCATGTTATTTCCATTTCAGTATTTTATTTCTGGAATCATTTTTGCAAAGATACCTTACTGTATGTTTCTCTTGTCCAATATTGTCATAATTTCATCATTCAAGCATGACATATATAGGACAGATGGTCATTGCTGGTCCGTCCAGGTGGGTATAGCCACCAGGTAGACAATAAAAGTAATAGAAATTACTTCAACTACTATTTGTTTTAATTTCCTTTGATGCTTTGTTCATCTCAGATTATGTGAATTGTTTACCAAGTATTTTAGTTTTTAATGAAAAGATAAAGTTCAGCTATTTTATGCATGTAAAATTAATTTCCTTCTGATCTAGAAGTCAGAGCTATATGGCTGATAGTTTGGTTAACACAAGGTATTTCATACAGGAGGCTGCCAGCTTATTTTTAGGGTGATGGTGAGAAAACAGTAAACAGCATCTACAAAGCAACAACTCTTAAAAAAAAAATAAATAATGTTTAAAGCAGTTTGTCTACAGCATCTCAAAGAGCAAAGGATATGCTTTGACAGTATTCATTAAGCTTGAATTTGGGCTTTTTGTTTATTTCTGTGGCAGTTTAGCACAAATATGCTTTCTCCCTTCTGCTCTGAAAGTTTTGTGATGGGCCCTTATTATATGCAAGGTAAAAAATTGGAAAAAGCTCGGTATGTTTTGCTTTAGCATATTCCATGCCATCCATGTGGAATTCTGCCTTTCCATCTGTCAGACAGGCAACAGCTTCAGTTCACTGGCACGTCTCCAGGTCAGATGGCACAGAGTGCAAGTGGGTACTATTTGCCTACTCAGGGTACAAGGTCTTTAGGTAAACACTTGGGTAGATATGCCTTTAGCTCTCAATTATTAAATCATTAATTATAATTTGAAAATCAGCTGCAAGGTAATGCTTCTAGAAATTTCTACATTTCTCCTAATGAGATTTTTTCATGCCTGCTTAGTGCTAAAGGTGAAGATAATCACATAGGTGATGTCATTTTCTACTTTGAGCCAGTATCTGTAAAAATTAACTGCTGCTAGAAAAAAAAAAAAAAAAAAAAAAAAAAACAACTAACCAAAATTTACTAGTAGTATTTCCAGTGCTTAAAGGGGAAATCTGGAAACTGGGAACAGAAGATGTCTATAGTGTTCTTTCTTCCCTGTGTCTGTCACTCTAGCTGTCCCTCAAAGAGGCAGCCAGCAGGTATGCTCCATCTTCTTTGGAGTAATTTTATCATTGAAAAGATCAGATGACCGAGGGAGGTACAATAATGTTTTGATTGACAGAAGAGATGAATATTCCAAGCCTTTGGTTCTAATACAGAAGTTACCAAAACACAGTATATCATTTTTTTCCCTTGTTCTTCAGTGTTAGCTTGCATATTTGGAATTTCCACTTATAGTATTGGTGGATAGTTCTTAAAACCTACTGGCTTCAGTAGTCTGAAATACTGTCCAGTTCCGTCAGTGACTACAGTGAACAGAGATTGTAGGAGTCTAATGCACACTGAGCAGTTACAATTTCAGTGAAGTATCAATGCAGATGCCCTTCAAATAACCTCTGTTGTGCAGGGGTGGGACAGGGAAGAACAGGCTTACATAAAACAATGTGCAAAATTGTTCCTGCTTCTAGGGACTGACTTCACATGACTGACATGTATAGCAGAACAAATAAGACTCAACAAGCCAAGGCACTATCCTTAAACAATATTCCCTTGGGCTAATAGCATTTAAGTCTTCATGAAATCTAGGAACTACATCCCTACTATTAATGTCCATCCTTAGAGATACAATCAGCATACACTCTAGAGGTGTCTAAGACTAGGTTGGATCATACCTTGCAAATCTTGGTCTAGTGAGAGATGTCTCTACCCATGGCAGGGGGGTTAGAACTGGATGTTTTTTAAGGTCCCTTCCAACCCAAACAGATTCCCATATAGACATTTAATGCAAGCTAAAAATATAAACCAATGAATTGAATTAATTTCCTGATCAGTTATTTTTAACTTTTATGGAAAGTCTCATTGGTGAGTTTCATCAAATGAGTTTTACAACTATGCTACCAATTCTCTTCATGCTGTATGTGTTAATTTTCATGATTTTCCAACAATAAAGTGATCACTTACTGCCAGGTATGTGAAGAAAATATTATAATCTAGCTTTTCTTTATATTTCTTACACCCTAATAGAAATAACTTCAACTGCAAATCCAGCTATTTTTCTATTTGGATTTCTACAGGTTTTGTTTGGTTTGGGGTTTTTGTTTTTAACCAGAATTAGTGAGTTTCCGGACTCAGAAAACCCCTGTTATCATTAGCACAATCCCTGGAGTTCTGTCCATCCCTCCAGGGCTCTACTTTTGTTTCAGTTCTATGGACAAAGACTAGACACTGCATTTTTTTCCTGTAGATTCACTTCCAGTCTGGCTTTTTTCTCTACGGTGGTTTTAGTGTCACAAATATTGATTTTTATAAAGTTACTTCTGCCTTATTTAAAGCAGAACAGACAGACTTCTGGCACCACAGTAGCAAATGTCAATAAATATTTAAAGAAACTGACTCTTCAACAGAGTCAGAAACCTGTAATCTGCACCAGGTTTTCTGTAGCTCATTTATGGTTTCATAATATTGCCTTTTCCTGTTTCTGCTACTTTTAGGAACAGTCTTCATAGAACTGAAGTTACTGTCCCCTCAGTGGGCTAACAAATGAAAATAAAATTAAAACAATGTGCTGAAAGATGCAGGACAGCAGAAAGTTAAAATTATTCCTGTATCAGCCCCTCTGGTGAATGATGTACTACATGGGGAGAAGATAAGGAGTTTAACCTCAAATAATGAAGGGCAGACTCATGCCCCCATGACATGAGTTGAGGTCTGCTCTGCTATTGAAAACTAAACCAAATGGCAGGTTGTTCTCTAAACCACAGCCAGTTTCAGACAGGAAGCTGTAATTAAAGCATAAGCCAAAAAATGCTCCTCAGTGGAGCTTTATCCATGTTGGATAGTTTAAAGTATGAGAGGACTTTGCCTTTTCTGAAACAAACAGGGAAGGTTGAATGTGTTTCTTGAGGAGATAAATACGTAGCAAAAACAACAGCCCAGAAATGGTCACATTGTCTCCTTTGACCAAAGAGACTTCATTTTTTTTCTGCCAGATTTAATGTGGCCCTTAATAAGCAATGCTCACTAACCTCCAATTTAAGAGGAAATTAAGACTGTGATTAGAAGACAGGATTTCACAGCACCCAGCCCAATGTGTTTTACTAATTTGAAAATATTTCCTACATTTAGCTTCAACTCCTACAAAGCCATATACACACTTAACCTCGTTACCTGAGCTAACAAAACAATGTAGAAGTTCCTTAAAAATAAATCTCAAAAAAAGATGTTCCTTAAAACTTTAAAGACTTTTTGCTTAACATTGGTTTTGAAATAGAAATTTCTTTATTTACCTAATAGAGCATAAAAATATTTAATAAAGTTAATGTACCAAAGATACTGCATGCTACTTTTTTTTCTCCAAGGCACATAGGGCTCACTAGGGTGATCTAGGGCTCTGCCACCACCAAAAGGCACATTCTTACCATCTCTTTAATGTTGACTAGTCATTCAGAGGCCGTGTACAGGTCATATCAGCTTGCTTTTCCCAATGAAATATAATCTCTTTTGTTCAGAGCAGGGCAGGACCTTTTTATTTTAGTAGCAGAGTAATCTTAGATCGCTTCTGAGTCAACACAATTCATGGATGCCATTTACAGTAGATGCAGAGTGATTTTGGAATGGTATTCATGGGGGCTTTCTAGTACAATCCAGTTACAGAGCAAGCCTAAAACTGTATTGGCTTTTGAGATGTCAGTGCTTTTAACAAGGAGCAATGTGATTCCTAAAGCAATTGGGTATTTGGAGGAGAGTGGTCATGTACAGAAACCTTGCTTATGAAAATAATATCCCTGCTCTTCAGGGACAATTTTAAAGGCCCAAATATTTACTGCAATAAATATAAATCTGTTCTCCTTGTGCACATACCTAGCAGTTTAAAATGCAATGCCTGTGTTGTCTTAGCTATAAGATACTTGCTCATTTTTAAAAAACAAAAGAGATGTATTGCCAGACAGGGAGTTTTCATGCCAGTCTAGTCTGGGAGGTGCTGTGCATACATTGGCCATACATCCCTCCTCCAAGGTAATCCTAACAAAATGTTTGTGTTCACCTATTAACTTGAATGGCACCATTTTGGTAGAATACCCACTCTTTAAATACTCATTTCAGACATATGAGAATTAATTTAACTTCTGAGTATTTTTGAGCTCCAAGTTTACTTAAGTTCATACTCATTTACATACTTGCATCAGCATTATTTTTTTTTTGTTTGACTACCAGACAGTTAGAGAAAACAGTCATACCTGTTACAATCTGATTTTCAATATATCCTTGCCTTTTCTCAGCTGTGCATGTATTACAGCTGAAAACATCTTTCCTGAACACTCCAGTCAAGGTGTTTTCACTTTTCTTTTTACCACAGCCTCTTACTAGAAACTCTGTGCTTTATATATTTCAAGATTACCTTTCTTTTGCCTGGCTACATCAGACTGGTGGCTCAGGGACATGCTGTTACTGAATTAATGGAATCAGCTCTTTTTCTGGGTGTCATTTTTCATCATGACTCAGCAGTTTGCCGAGGTTCCTGAGCATGAGCTGGCATTTCATATCATTGCTACACAGCAGTATTTCTATGACACCAACTGTCAAGGTCATCTTATTCTGTGCTTGGGATATCCTTTTCCTAGATTGACAGCCAATGGAGAATTGCCTTCTAGTTTTGTCACTGGCAGAAGTAATTAACACAGTCCTGGGTTTGTGCCAAGACCCTTAATGGAAATACCAAACAACAATCCCAAAGCAGATTCACAAGGATCTTTACTAGTTACTTCCCTGTGTACATTTTCAAAGCAACCCATGATTGCCCTTTCCTTAGGCAGTTCTGTTAAATGCTACTGCTGAAATACCAAAGCCTGTCTTCCGTCTTAACTGATGCCAGTAAACCACTCATTGTAGACTTATTTAACTAGAGTCTCATTTCCACATAACTCTGTGGAAGTTATTCCTCTATTCTCCTTTCTGCATTTACAGCTACAAAGAAAAAAAATCTTTTTTTTTTTTTAATTTTCCCTGCAAGGTCTGACTTTCACTGACAGAGTTATCGTTTCATTGATAAATTTCTTACCTCTGAGATGTAGCTGCCAGCTACTGGTTCCATTAGTGTTTCCTCTGCTCAAAAGTTAAAGTGCTACAGGACATCCAGTTAGGTTTGAAGCTTTTTCCTAGGAACTTTTTCCCCTGCACGCAAAGAATTCCACATATTCTTGCACGAGGGGCTTAAAAATTGCAGCCTGTCCACACAAGTGCCAACATCTTCAATTCAATAGAGTTCAGCAGCTAGTCCACACGGAGTTTCAGAGTCCATCATTGGCAATTTGAGAAGCTCCTTGAATACTTCTCAGTAGAGAAATCCCTTGGAATACCAGGACCCAAACACTAATCACAGTTTTTGTTCTCTGGGATAACTAGGAAGCCGCCTCTTCCCATAGTGACACCTTTTTGTGGTAATTTACCCTTCCAAAAGTATTGTAAGTCTCTAGCCACATCTAAATCTCATGTCAAGGAGCAACAAGAGCAGGGCTAATAGAGCTAGCAGAGCCTTCATCACCAAGGGCAAACTCCTCATCCAGCTGAGGTGAGCAGGGCAGACCCAGAGATGAGGGCTAGGTTGAGCCAAGAGCCCAGATCCTCATGGTGAGGAGGCAGGTCCCAGGAAGTCAATCCATAGATGAGAGGTAGGGTCAGGTCACTGGGCAGGTCTGTAGCAATGAAGCCAGTCCCTCAAGCCAGTCCCTGGGTTGACTTTTGGATAAAGCGACCCTATGACCTGAGCTGGGGCTGATCTGGAGACCAACACTCTTATAGCAGCAGAGGTCAGACCGGGACTGAAGTGCTGGGGGTCAGCTTAAATAGAGCTCCTGGCCCATGGGGGCTAATGGAGGTCCAGGTGAGGCTTATGGAAGCTCATGTGGGCTTGTTAGTGCACCTGGGACTCTGGCACCCAGCTTGCTGCAGGAAATACCTATTATTCTTCAGATCCAATCTCAAAACAAATAATAGTTTAACCTATGATGTATTTCCCATTTTTGTAGATTCTTATATGTTTATTTTGCATAATTACGCACCATTAGGGGTTGGGGTTTTCTCACTAGATGGAGTATTGAGTGTCACTAGATGAGGCACAACAGCTCTTCCATTCCAGTTCACAAACTCCTGCAACAGCAGACTACCATAGTGAAAATTTCTGTCTCTCTTTTTTTGTTGTTTTTATTTTTTTTTAACTGTCAGCATGCTGCAGAAAGAAAAGGTGTAGATGGATGTTTGTTTATGCTGGTGAGATCTGAATTCAAATCCCTTAGCAAACCAAGATACCTTAGCAGGGCTCTGGAAGGTAGTTCAAGTCTTCTTTTTGGTATGGAGAGGCTTCAAAGGAGTGAGACTTTCTGATTCTCATTTCCTTAGCAAGTCACTCATCATATCTAATGGGTTTAAATTTGTACGTGGCATTAGGTTTAGCCCTCCTGTCATTTGTGTGTTACTGGCTTGTAGATTAGCTGTCCAACCCAGAAATGTTTCTTAGGGGGGTTAATTTTTGTTATTTGGCTTGTGGTGCTGAATGTGAAACGATCTTTCTCCTTTAAAAAATGGACAGAGCTTTAAAGATTGTTTTCCAGTGTTGGTTAAAAAGTTTGTATTTTATGTATATGTGCATATTTATGTATATATGCATGTGTATGTATATGTGTATTTATATATATACACATGTGCGTGTGTTAACATATATATGCTAACTTAAAAATAGTGGGTAATATAATTTAATAAAAAATATCCTAAAAGGTACTTGTGTGTGTTATTTATGGTGGTTGTGTTTCTTATTTGACACACACAAGAAGCATATTCCCAGCTGATACTTAATTCTTGTGTCATTTTTGGCATAATTTCTAGCAAACTTCCCCAGCACAATACATGTCTGCCAGCAGTGGTAGGAGTTGTGGCAACTGTTGTCAAGCTACATACTTGGTTCCCAAGAAAAAAAGCTTTATTTGCTGTCAGTGGTGACTGCCTGACCCTTTAAAACTTAGCAAGTTGTTTTTCAAAAATCATATCCTGGGCAGCAGACGGTGACATTGATGGATCCTGGATGCAGCATTCTGCGGATGCTTCCTGGCTGATTTGTGACCAGTTAACTAGGGGACATCCTACTAAATTCAGTCCTTTGTCAAATGATCAGTTCATGAATGGGACACTGCTTAGGCAACCTGAACAGACTTGGTTATTTTAAGTGGTTTAGGATCTTTGCAGAAACAAAGGTATTTCAGAATGGGCCAGGTGTATGCACACTACCAGTCTTTTCTCTGACTTGCCTTCTGAGTTGACAAAGCATAGCAAATGATCCATTTTAACATTAAATATATACTTTTAACATTAAAGTAATTAACATTGAAGTAATAATGTTAACTTAGTTTTGTTCACCTGTAACATATGTCAAGAAACATTCAGAATTTCTTGAAAGCTCTGTTGCAAGGCTGAGGTACCCTAGTTTGCAGGTAAAAATTTTCCTTTTTTACACTTTGAGGAGGGTTAATCAGGAAACAGAAGAGCAGAATAGGTAAGGTCATTGCTTTGTATGCCTTGGGGTTTTGTGTTTTTCTTCCAAATGGGAAATTAAAATAGTTTGAAATGTTGTGGGTTTTTTTTTAGATTGGCACAATTTATAAGTCCATACATAAAAAGAGAATGCTGCCCAAGAGAAATGATGCAGCAACTGTTACCCTCCGTTTCACTAAAAATTCCTTCATCTGTAGTTCAGAGTAGAAATTCAAGTACCAAAGTGTGTACCTCTTTGAAACACCTGATGGGCACTGTTCTTTGGCACGTGGGGAGTGCCGAGCTGTGCAGCAGGCATGGACTGAGGTGGCTGCAGCCTCTGATATTCTGGCAACGTGCACTTTCCAGTAAAGTCATGGTGTTGAAAGAAAATTGTAGTTTTGCAACAACAGTGCACTGCTCTTCCAAATATCACTGTACAGCATCTAGAGCTGCCTGACAGCTGCTTTTAAGATACAAGGAGTTTCATAAATCATGAAAATAAGTGTACTTCTGGCAAACTACAGAGACATTTCTGATCTTGTTTGAAGTGGTTTGTATATATTGATATTTTTTTTTTTATTCTAGACTGTTTAGGATTTTCAACTTAATAGAGAGGAAAATGTTTAATAAAAAAATACTTCAGCAAAGTTGTGAAGTGCTTATCTTTAAAAAAGAAAACAAAACAGAAAAGAAGCAGAATAATTTAGCCAAGTATCCATCCTACACTGATAAGACAGATGCAAAGATGCCGTAGAGGAAGCAGAAGATCTACCAGTTACATTTCTCTGGGAGCCTCATGTTCCAGCTATCATGTAGAGATCCTGCAGAGACTCACTAATAGCACTACATAAATTTGATCTTACGTTTAGCTGCCAAGATGCACATGTTCAGTCCAACATGAGAGAAGTTTTGCATTTCACTGGCAGAGTAAGAGTAGTGTTGCAACTGTCTTTCATTACCTCACCATCACTTTTAATGTCGTGAGGTGGAATCAAAGTTTATGACCACACACATACAGGAGGAGGCAGGAATGGAGTCATGCCTCTGCACATGTGAGTGCCATATTCCACCAAGGAAAAGTCAGATTAGTGTCATCAAGCCTCAGAAATGAATTCAAATATAATACATGCATCACAAGGAAAGAGGGTCATGTACAAAACAGTTAAGTGTAGAGTTCAGTGAAAGTCTTTACGTTGTCCTTCTGTTAAAATTTATTTAGTGTATTGGGATTTACTTTTAAAGGCTCAAACTGTCACTGAAGTTTGATGCATTTTGATCTTGGAATAGTCTGAGTACCTCAGAGATCGAGATCCAAGTTTTCATAGTTGTTTTATAATTCAGGTAAAATCTGAATCACTAACGTGACATAATGATACTTACACTCTAATGTTGTTACACTGTAGGTATAATCCAGCTGAGGCTGTTTTATGTCTGAAGGGCTTTATACCACAGGTGGCAAGCAAAAGCCTGTCAAATTAAAAATCTAAACAAAGGCAGTCTTCTGCAGGACTAAACAGGGCTAGTTTTATTCAAACTTTTCCCATTGGAGTAGTCCTCCCCTTCTACTGGGGACACAGGGCTTCCTTTTCTAAGTTTGCACTGCAGCGTGGTGCTGTCGCCTGCTAATTGTGTGTCAAAGGAGGAGGCAAGCTGGTTCAGTTTAGCTAATCTAGCAATTACACAACAGTCTTCACCACATTCAAAACTGAATGAAAGACTTGGGTTTTTCTCATCAGCTCTTCACACTGGCACTACTTCGTGTTGCTTGTTGTATCTCTGTGCACTTGCCAACGTTACTGAC
This sequence comes from Merops nubicus, assembly GCF_000691845.1. Lineage (NCBI taxonomy): Eukaryota > Metazoa > Chordata > Aves > Coraciiformes > Meropidae > Merops > Merops nubicus. The sequence continues at coordinate 21,846 of NW_008627920.1, read as the reverse complement.
TTTATTGATGGTGAGATACAGAGGGTGCTGGCCTCAGCTTCAACATCTTCAGGGTGCTGAGATACTGCAGGGACAGACACTGTATAAATAAGCCATTTATTAAGAAGTATTGCTACCTTTAAGAACTGTCCTGCTCTCACAGGGGTGTCTCGTACACAGGTATTGCCTCGTGTCTGCCTGGGGACACCTTCTGCATGGAAAGGCACTCCTTGGCAGACTTCCTAAGTCTGCACTAATCAGTGAAAGAAGTGCTAGTGGGATTTGGGATGAGGAGTACTGTGTGATGCTGCAGGGCACCAAAGTACAAAGACACTAGTTCAAGTCTAGTTGATGTTTTACAATTTAGAGCCAAGATAAAGGTGAGTGATTTAGAACATTCAGAGTTTATGATCTCTGGGTACAAATTACTGTTCCTACCAAGCTGAAAGGTAATACTGTGAAACAAAACACCTCTTCCAGCTCTTGTGGCAGAAAACAGAGGTCTTCCATTATTCTTCCTTGTGAGTAGTGACATTTTATATAGCATGTTTTTTATAAGACATTCTTCATATAACTGGAGGCGAGTGTGCAGTTGCAGATATGTTCCAGTTAATAATTCAGTCACATCTCACATACACTAATGAATATCTTGCATGAGTGCCAGTTAATTTGATATAACTGAGAAATGAAAATGTGGCTGAAACCTCAAAGCTGCTGAGATAGTTAGAAATGTTTCATATATATATGAGACTCTTTGTTTTTCCTTTTGGGTAGAGGAATATAATGTTTTGACTGGTGAATAACAGACTATAATGAGCAATAATCCATATATTACTAGCTTGAATACAAAACATCAAACTGTTTTATTTTTACCTTAAGTATCTGAAAGAATTTGCTGTTCTTGTTTGATTGGAAAAACATTAACCTCAAGTTTCTGGAATGGATAGGGAAAAGAAATCTGTTATTGTAATGATGTGCCTAATATGATACTTGAAATTCTAAGGGAACTGTTTAAGTTGACAGTTGCAGACAAATTATGCGGTATTGCAGATCAAATCTAGCTTAATATGGAATGAATGGGCTGAATATTATTCCCTGAAAATTACTACTGAAATAGCAACTCAGCTGATGTGTGCACAAGCAATAAAGTAGTCATAGTCGTCTTTTAGTCACTGATGTACAAGTCCTGAAGATTTTAGTAAAAATAGATACTAAAGATGCCTTCAGAATATTCCATGAGTCTCAGATTCTTCTTGAGGACAAAATGCTACATGATTACCATTTGGATTAAAATTCATGAGGAAAATCAGAATTTTCAAATGCAGACCAGTGACTTTTGGCATCCTGTCTCTTTTGTCTGGACTCGGGATTCACAATTGCTCTACATGTCAAAATTTTTACATGGGCTTCCAGATTTTCTTTAAAATTTTTAATCCAGTTTAAGATGGTGGGAGAGAGCATCTTTTTTCAAACTTTCTGATAATGAGGTCTGTTGAAAAACACCTAACTCCTTCAACTACTAAATGCATATATATGTATATATTTTATTACTGTTCTTTCCATTGATATTTAGAAAATATGTCTCTGCTCATTGCTGTAAGAAGTTTCATTGACTTCCAGGACTTACTTAGAATTTTTCAATTTATCGAGTCCTCTTTTAACTTGGCCTAAAAAAAAAAAAAAAAATCAGAGGTGGTAGATGCCCCATTCCTGGAAGTATTCCAGGTCAGGCTGGACGGGGCTTTGAGCAGCCTGATCTAGTGAAAGGTATTGCTGCCCATGGTGGAGCCATTGGACAAAGTCATTCTTTTCCAACACAAACCATTCTGCAATTCTATGAAAATGCAAACTGTAAAGATAGCTGAAATACATGTTTTTCATTAATGCTGCTTGTTTGGGTTTTCTCTGAAGCAGGCTGCAAACATCAGAATTAAGTGGATTTTTAAAATGAAATGCTTCAGTTGAGCAGCACAAAGGAATGTTGGGCATGGCCAGGTGGCTGGCTAAGGCAGGTGATTCCTTAAATGTTGTGGGCTGTGAGACACCTGCATGAGCAAACAAAGCCACAGCTTAGTCAGATCTGGCTGGAGTGTGAGTAGTCCTCTCAGCTCTAGCTTCCTGTCATTAATACTTCACCAAATTAGTAAGACATTTGAAGGCAAGGAGTGGCACTACAGATGTGTTCTGTTAGCTTTTGGTCACAGTCCAGCAAGACTGATGTGTACAGCCTGGTCCTTGGAGATATTTGTTCTGTATCACAAAACTGTGAAAGCTGACTGAAGGCAGCGCAGCAGACAGCCCCAGCCCTACAGAGCTGGCTTGTAGTCTGTCACAGGGACATGGACATTGGAGATCCACACTTCTTGTCTGGTATGTGCCCTGTGCTTGTACGACTCTAGCAGCAGTGGTATTGTTTCACTCTTTCACAAAGAGGGCCAAAATCCATTTTTTTTAGGGCAGTAACTTATTGATGCTAAGTCCAAACCTTTGTTTTCAATATTTGACAGTGGTCTAAGAGAACAATATGTCATTTAAAATTATATGACTCCCCTTTTTTAATCATTCTTGGTTCTTTTTGTTGGTTTGTTTTTTTTCCAGACTGGAACAAACGGATTGAATACAGGCCTGGTTCTGGCAGCATACCTTTGTTTCCCAGCATTCGTCTAGAAACATGTGATGGGCCAGTTTCCTCAATCCACACCACCATTGAGCTACAGACCAACTACATTGGAAAGGGCTGTGATCGTGAAACCTACTCAGAAAAATCTCTGCAGAAATTATGCGGTAGGGGTGTGGCTTTCTGTTGGTTCAGTAATAATATTTTTCCAAATAAAGCACCAGTTCCTTGTGGCCTTATAAGCATGTGGGATGTGAATTTTGCTCGTTTTGTTCATTTTTGATTTTAGCAACGAAGATGAAAGGAGTGTTAATGTTTGACTGGTGCTCCATTCTGCATTTTGTTTTCATTCTTTTTCACATCTTCACCATGGTTTACTTTTGTTTTTTTTCTCCCCTGCTCCCCTTCCCTTCTCTAGTTTTTCTCCTTGCTCATTGTACCTCCTTCTCACTCTTTCTTCCCTCTGCTACTAGTACTGGTGTGACAGTGTAGTGAGATTTCTGGTATAGATTTGCCATCACAGGAAGACCACAGGATGTGATGAGAATTGAATCTCCATCTCGTGTTTCAGTCTTCCTGACTCAGCTGTCTGTTCCACTGCTAAGTACTGTGTCTGAGTAAAAACAAACAAAAAATAAAGGCATATTTGGGGCAATCATTTAAGAAACAGGAATTTCAGAAAAGAAGTATCTTGGTGGTGAAAGGTTTCCTAATGATTTTCTTTCCTTTTCCTCCTTTTTTGATAACTTGGTCAAGATACAAATTAATTTTGAAAGGTAGATTAAATATTTGAGAATACTACTGTAGTTTTGTAACTTTAGGATTATGTGTATGGCAAAGCAATGGCCACACATTAAGCTGCTTTTCTTTTGACTTTTGAGATCTGCTGTCTCCCTCCTCTAAAATCCTGTCTTCTTAGAGTCCTCATCTGAAGCCCTGATGTTGTGGAACATCAAGTCCCATCTGCTCCAGAGTGTCTCTTTACCTGTCTGACCTACAGTAGCAAATGGACAATTTTTTTTTTTCCCCATTTAAATGAATGGATTTTGGTTTGGGGTGCTCTGGGACACAACACAACAGTGTTGCAGATATGTTAAGATCAACAGGCTAACCTTTAAGAAATAATTTTGTAAATTAAAATTTTCAGCTAGTGTTACTAAAATATTAAAAATTATTAAGGTAATTATCAGGGAAAAACAGTTTGTGTTTGCAATTACCAATTACCTGTGGAGACTGAGAAAGTGAGAGGTAAAGGTGAGTGGGAGTAATAGCATTCTCATCTGAATATTTTCATTGCTTAGTTAAGGTTACAAAAACAATCATGATTTTAATACTGTATCTTTATCCAACTGACTGACGCTCTAGAAATGTGGGAGAAAACCCATCTGCCAACAGCATGCATCTTCATCATGTTAATAACATTAAAACTGAGAGGCTGAGCAAGGCTAGGTGACCTACTGGGGGCTTGATTTCATTACATACTATCATTTTAATAAAAATAATATGTTATAGCTAGAGTCAAGTACTTATTCCTCCTCTGAGAACCTGCATTGGCAGCAAAGAGAGCATTGCTTTACGTCTGCTAGAGACCTGAAGTGCAGCTGGTACAAGCATTCAGAGCAGATCACTATGTACGAGGTCAAAACCACCACATGATTACACTGACATCAAACACTAACAGCAACTGTATCCAGCAGTATTATCATTCTAAGTGATAGAATGCACCACCTGCTGGTGCAGAATTCCTTAGCTGAGGAAAGCTGTGCAAAGTCTATGGAGTTCAGCTTTGCAGAGCATGGCTTGACTACCTCACCTGCTGACACTGAAGCAGTAGAAAAGAGGATTTCAAGTATGTCTCTTTTTCTCCTGAATAAGCTAGATGTTGTCCAATACTAGTCCAATCTTAATTCATTGTCTGCATCATGTGTAGGCCTAAGCTGGTGAAAGCCAGGCTGCTCAAAAGCCTTTCAGCAAGTCTGCCAAGGTTTCCATAACTTCATAGAGAAGCACGGGCAGGATAGAAACTTGTAATTGGACTTTGATAAAAGGGTTGTAAATGACAATGAATTTGACATCAGAACTGCATTTGGACTGGCTTACACTTTGGTATTTAGTGTTTATTACCATCCTTAATGTAGAGAGAACTCTTATGAAAGCAGGTTAAATTATTTCTGCAAATCACTTTTCTCCCAGAAATGACCTTATTGTATCTAATGGTTGGATGAATAAATTCTTTGAAAAGGAAAACTTTGATTTTTTTTTTTTTCTACCAGTAAAGCACCGTGTGATTGCAGAGACTGCAGAACTGAGCAATTACAGACAAACATTCATCTGTGCTATATAAAATGCAAGATTGTCTCTCTGTAATTAAGGGCCCAGTTTATAAATGCTGTGCTCATTTCTTCATTCATCTGTTGGAAATCTAGAGAATTCAGATGCTAAGGACAGTGCATTATTTATTTTTTTTTTTGTATGACTGATGGTTCGAGTCTACTCTTCAGTAACCCAGTGATTTGTACTTGCTTTGACGGTCAAGGTGGGCAGTTTAAATGATTAAATTATGCTTGAGTCATTTCAAAGTGAAGAAGTTATTAGTGTTGTGCCTCAAAGCATTTTAGTAAGCATTTTTTCACCTTGTCATCCAACAGTAATAAAAAATAAAGAATGTATAAAGACAAAAGAATATATAAGGCACAATTTGGACTGCAAAAACATAACCAGAATAAATCTCACTAAAAAAACATAAGCAGTTAAGGAGCCTAGAATATGGTGGAAAGGTGGCTTCAGTGCTTTCTTCTTTCCCTGTAAATGTAGATCAATTAGAAAATAATAGGAAAATAATTCTCACATATGGCAGATGGGAAATTGAAATATAGAAACTCTGAATATAGGATACAAGTCCATGGGCCAGCAAAGAGGGTAGGTGCTGCCCTCTCCTTTATCCTGCATTGCATCGCTTTGCAGGAGGCTCAAAGAAAGTTGTTGCTCTGGTTGAAAAGTAATAATTTGGATTTGGGTTTATTTGGATGATAAACTTCCAGGTAAAAGTCTGGTGCAGTTCAGCAAACAGTATCAGGATGTGTTTATCCTGGCACAAAGTTTACAGCAGGAACGTGCAGACTGAGGAGAGAAAGCGGGACCAACTCTGTAAGCTGCTTGTGAAAAAAAAAACATTTTAATATGTAAGGGGTGCCTCAGGGGTCTCAGTCTAAAATCTGCTTAGTGCAGTGGCTCCTGCATCACTCTGGAAGCATTTTAGAAGAAAAGGGCAGCAGCCTCTACATTGTGGAAGAGCACCAATCCAGTAGCATGATGGGACTTCCCTGGGAACCCCTGCAGATGCATCCTGTTTGTAGTGCTCTGAGGCCATGTCTGTACACGGCTGAGCAGCTTGGAATGCTGCTTGGATTTATTCTTCCAGCTAAATCTCCCAAACACATAATCCAGGAATTGTTCTTGGGGCACGATTAACACACACTAACAGGAAGAGGTTCCAAAATCTCCATAAAAACATGGGCAGATAAAGTAGAACCTGTTGAGGTTGGTAGTGGTTTTTCCTTTGATTATACAGCATGGTGTAAGCAATTTCTGTTGCTTCTGTAAGGAAGGCTCATTAAAAAGTAAAACATAATATAAAGAGTATGATTCAGAACCCTGGCTTATATTAAATTAATCTTCACATCTTTTTTTATCAGCCTCTCATCATATTATTCATCACATATCATTTGCAGGAGCTTCCTCAGGTGCCATTGACCTGTTACCATCTCCCAGTGCAACAACTAACTGGACAGCTGGGCTTCTCGTGGATAACAACGACATGATTTTTAAATTTGATGGAAAGCAAGGAGCAAAAATCCCAGATGGAATAGTCCCAAAGAATTTAACTGATCAATTCACTATCACTCTCTGGATGAAACACGGACCTAGCCCAGGATTAAGAGCTGAGAAAGAGACTATTCTCTGCAACTCTGACAAGACAGGTGAGTCTGTCTTTTGAAAAAATCTTGTTTTCAATAAAAACAATAGTGTTGCCATCTCTCCTCATTTAATTTGGTCTGAAAAAACACTTAATGAGATCAAATGGTGCCACTCTAAGCATTGCTGACTTAACAGCTTATTGAGGGGACTGATGACTAAGTTTCAAGCATTATACAGTTTGGGAGCATATTTCAGGTTACACAAATTATTATTGGCAGAGAACGAAATATAGATTTTATAGAAACTGGTTGATCGAATAATGGAGTTAGGTTGGTTTGGGTTTTTTTTCTTTTTTTTTTTTTTTTTTTTTTTGGCGGGGTTTTTTTTTTTTTTTTTTTTTTTTTTGTTTGTTTGTTTTGTTTAGATTGGGAAACAGTTCTAATTCTTCATTGAAACTAGTTAGACTAAATATTGGTTTGGATTTTATTTATTAATTTGGACATAAACATTTCCCTCAACAAAACTAATACAACATGTTTCAGGAAGATGCTTGCTCTGTGTGGCTTCCCTGAAACCATAATGATCCATGATATTCAGAAAAGTCAATTCTTTTGTTTGCTTTTGATTCTATTTATTTACTTATTTATTTGGTTGGGTTTTCTCTTTTAGGTGTAGATTGCTTTCAAACACATTGACCTAAACAAAAGTGTTGATGCTAATTCAGATGACTGACCTTCTTGGTCCCTCCTTTCAGAGATGAACCGCCACCACTACGCCCTGTACGTGCACAACTGCCGGCTGGTGTTTCTGCTGCGCAAGGACTTCGACCAGGCTGACACCTTCCGCCCCGCCGAGTTCCACTGGAAACTCGACCAGGTACCTCAGCTTCCCTCTTGTCCATAACCCATCCTGCCCCTCATCCCTTTTGGAAATCAAAGAGAACAACCTAAATCCCAACATAGCTGCTTTGGGAAGTCGGAAGTCTGCTGCAATTATGTCGCAACTTGTAACTGTTATGACTGTAATTGGAATCCACATAAAAGCAGATAAATGAGTAACTTGACTGAGTCATTTTATGCACTAGGTTTTTTAATTGAGTCATTTCAAACAGTAAGTAGATGTTTATATCCTTCAGCCATGGATAGAGACATGACACTGCATATCGTTCCCTAAAAGTTTTCCATTTATCATTAAAAAAAAAAAAATCTACTTTATCAGCACAATGGAAATGATGGAAACCTTTTCAATAAAGAGTGTGCTGACACACAGAAAGGCATTTGGAATATATTGTAAATCTCATCTGCGGACTTCTGCTTTCATCTGCTGTGCTGTATGTAATTTCTCCTTATTATGAAGAGTATATTGCAAAGAAATTATTATTAAAGAGATAAGATTTGCCTTTCATAGCTTTATTAGTTCTAAGTAGGATAAGGATCATTTGGATGAAAGAAGAGAGACTTCAGCATAGCAGTATTATCTGAAAGTGGGCTTCTTCATGTCTTTAAGTCCAGACTATGATAGTGAAGATGTAGATATAGAAGTGGCTACTTTCCCAGTTCACCTTCAAAATGCATACAAAAAGATGATCTTTGTGGTGATTATCAGATGAATGTGGTAAGAAACCATGTGCTGATTGTAGCACTTGCTTTTCATTGCCGTTAATTAGTTTGGAAACAGTTTCTGCTGTACTTAGTATGAAATTTTAGTGTCTAGAAAGTGGTAAATTTACATTAAATGATTTTGAAGAGTACAAGTCATGAGTAATGGATGTCACCTCAGATAATGCTGTTCTGAGTGGTGAACATGGATTTGTATTTCTAAGATAATAAGCATCTAAATTAATGATAATACAAAGTTTATGTACAGTATTTTGATTTTGAAAGTTAAGTGCAGTCAAATTTTCTTCTGTATTCTTGCAATGAGAGGACCAATGTCCTCTCAATAAATGAAATTTGTGTGTAACTCTTGTAACTTATCCATGACAGAATACTGGAAAATGTACTGTCAAAGATAATTTTCCATTGATGGTGAACCTGCTCATCTCACAAATATGCTTCTGGATGGTCTGTTGATTTGGGAAATGTGAATGAATTTGAGGGTGTTTTGTTTCAAAACCACACAGTAAGAGTGAGTGTAACTAGTTATGTGCTATTTTTTCTGTAACAAGGGATAAAAAATACCTTGGTCAAGTCTACAGAGTTTGCCTGAAATTTATAAACCTAGGGGAGTTGCACCAGCAGGGCAACTTCTCACATCTTCACCTGACATTTAAGCAGAATCTCAAATATCTGGTGACAGGAACTTATTGTTTGTGGTGTAGATCCTCAATGAACCCAAAGATTTCAGCTAGGGATGACTGAATAAGTCCTTGGAGATATTTTCAGATTCAATCAATTGTACTGTGAGTTATGTTTCTGGAGAGAACTTGTTGAATCTGTATATTTCGTTCTCTGCCAATAATAATTTGTGTAACCTGAAATATGCTCCCAAACTGTAGCACTACAGAAGTGTTGAGCTGCAGCTGGGCATTGGAGAACCTTCCTAACTGCTGTGGAAAACTCCTACAGGATGGAAACTAGAGATAGATAGTGAAGATTTTTTAGGTCACGTCATTCATTTCCTTTTATTCTGCTACTGTCAATTGATTTCCACAGTATATTTTCAACTGCTCTTTCTAGCTGAGAAAGAATGTAAGATTAAAGTATAAATAAAACATGTTATGGGTTGTGTGACCAGACTTCCATGATGATTAACTTATATTGTCATGGTGGTGTAAGTTTTGTCATGAAGGGACCTGGTACGTTTGCTTCTTTACCTCTTCTTCAGTTCTCCATCTGGCCTGTATGGTAAATTAAAAGGAACTGAAAATAAAATATACATGAATAATGGGCTAGTAAGGAACTTGCATTGTTTTAAAGACAAGGCAGTCAAATTTTTACTTCAAAGTAGTAAAATTATGCCAGCTTCTAACTGCCACCTTAGAAAGCACAGGTTATTTTAAAACCATGTTAAAAAGCAAGTTAGCATCCCACTACAAATTCCTCTGGATTTCAATATGAAAGGAAGCTGGGGCTAGATTTTCAAAAGTAGGTGAAGTGCTCTAGACACTTCTGAAAATCCCACCAGTTGATTATTTGCATATGTAGATAGTGAAATATGATGAAATAGATCCTGAACTACCTCTGGAAATCTCGCCTTCAGAGCAGTTTGGTTTAGAGCGACACGTTCTCAGATTCCTTGGGATTGTTTTAAGCAAAGCATGGGAATTAAGCTGTACCTAACTATGGTGCAGTTTCTCACCCTGTGCCCTGCACTGTGCTGTGGAATGCTGTAGATGACATTGCAGATGTGGCTCTGGAAGCCAGTTCAAGGGAGCACAGCCACAGCAGAGTAAAATGTGGCCGAGTACTTTATTGCTGAGCTCGCTTTATGCTTGCGGCAACAATCCGTACGGAGATTTTGCTGAGAAGGATCCGGTGACCTTGGAATAGGGTGAAGCATAAACTAGTGAAATCATTTATCATTCTTACTGCAGAGTGGTAACATTTATTATACCAGCTGCTTTGGGCTCTAGCTAGTCCACAAGACCAGTCATTCTTTCAAGGCACTGACCAAGAATGAGAGCTTATTGTCATTCCAAATTTAATTGTAATTCTCCAGACCTCGTTTCTGTGGCAGGTTGCTGTGGCACACATCTCAGCTGCAGGCTCCGGTCCTGGCTGAATACAAGGACTTGTGTGACATTTTCTATACCTACCCCTGAGCAGTGCATCTGAACCCTTCTGAAACAGTCCAGCCATCATAACTGCTATGCACAGCAAGTGTCTGAAACCTCCACGTAGTAATGGGTGCCAGGTTAGCTCTGGGAGTCATAGAAACATTTTGGTTGGAAATGACCGACTTGTAAGGGAATCCGTTAGTGGTAACAGAAAGCAAAGGTATGGAAAGAATCATGTTAAAGAAAATAAGTGTCAAGTCTCTAATTCATGCTGTGTAATACAAGCTGCATGGTTTTCCCAAATAGCTGTAATAGATGCCTGGTTAGAGGTGGTTTCTTCCTTTTGCTTACTCCCACTTCCTTGGAAGAGAAAGTGTTTCCTTTGTGTCAGAATCATGGCCTTTTTTTTATGAGTTTCCAATGCAAAGTTTTAGATTGAGTATCAGGATGCATTTGTCAGCTTTTTAAATCTTTTTTTTCTCATATTCAGCTATAAGCTGTTCTTTAAACCTGAGAACTTATTTCAAAAAGTTTTGTCACCTAAGTCATTAAAAGGCATCTAAATCATCATCTGGTTCAAATGCATATGAACAGAGATGTGATTTAAGTGAATGATTTAGGCAGGCAAATATAAATTTAGGGTGTCTAAGAATAACATAAAAAATATAAAACCTGATGGTTTTTCTTAGAAAGTTGTGCTGTTTTATTTTAGGTTCCCGTTTATTTGGCTGCTTACCTTATGGAAGTGTGACTGGTTTGAAGGAAATGACCAGATTGTGTGGCCTCCTTTCACACACTGCATGTGGGATGGGTCTGGTAGGGATCTGAGCTTTCCAAGCTCCAGACAGCACAAAGGACAAGGTACAAAAGTACCCTTGGAGACCTGGGAATTGGTGAACTTCTTAACTTACATCTCTGATCACGTCTCCCTTCAGCCACTGGTGCTATGTCCAGCCTTGTCAAATTCCTTGCTGCAAAAGACAGCAGTTTATAATGAGATTATGTATATCAGAAGTGGAGATCTGTTGAAATCAGTGAGCAAATGTTCATTGATTTTAACAAGGGCAGAATTTCACCCTAGAGTTGTTACCAAAAAAAAAAAAATAAAAGTGAAAATCAAGTCTTCTCACTTCTTTCCTTTCAATGTAAAGATATTTTCAGAAGCATTTCCTTAGCAGCTTTGTTGTAAAGATTTGAAGTAGTGACCCTTCCTCTCATTGATATCTGGAGGGGAAAAAAAAAGACTCTTTTGATCCTCAAATTTCTGCTATAAGAAGTGACAATTCTTATGTGGTCTCCATTTCTGGTTAATACAGTGAGAACACTCTCCCTCGATTTCTGCCCATTTTAAGTATTGTTTTCTATAGCCCCCACAAAACCAAATCAAAAGAATAGTTTGAGCAATGAACCAAGGGCATTCAAGCCTTTAGTGGCAGTGGAAAACAAAATTTAATAGGACAATGCCCAGTGTATTTCACACTCTGTTCCTCATGGATATTACATTTGTCATACTAATATTGAGGACAGGCAAGCCCAGAGATATTTTTCCTTCCCCTAAATCAACAGAATAGGAACACTTTTTTGAGTGGGAGAAGGGATGCCAGGGATGAATGTTTTTTTCTTGTACTTGTTTATATTCACAATGGGAAATTATTTTCTGGTTTATACCCATGTTATCATCCTGAAAATAGTCTTCCAGCCCACAGGCAAAACTGATATTGATCCCCTTAAAAAACAGGGAGTGCACTGCATGTTCCGGAGTCATTCACAGTCAGCAAAAAATAGACAAACATGCAGAAAGTTATTGTTTTGTTTCTAAAATGAAATAAATTGCTTTGAATAATCAAAAAAATAAGCCTGCAGTGCTTTTCACGATGAAAAAGCCTCGAGCAGTTACTTTCATAACAGGAACTAGAGAAGGAGGTTTAGATAAATCTGAGTATGATGCATTCTGTGTGTCTACCTAGATGCTGAAGGATCCAGTTGAGGCCCCTGTTTGTGTTTAACCACTTCACTGACCACACACAATAGGGTCTTCTACCTGTGGCAGCAGCCTTGTCCAGTCAAACCCTTCATTCCCATTTACTTTTTAAAATAAGCTCCTGTGCAAGGACATGACAGAGCAGGAACTGCCTTTTGAAGAAACGGATGGTACATGATAAGAGGGCAGAATGAAAGGGATTTGGCATCTGGACCTTTTCTTACTTAAATTACCTATTTTCATTAAATTACAGAATTTATGAGTGAAAGTTGGTTTCATGTGCTGGATTTTTAGGAATTGGTTAGTTCTGTGCATCTAGTTTTGAGAAGACAATCCTTCACTTTCTGAAAGCCCTGAGTTGCCTCCTTCTTAAGAGGCTCAGAGAGAAAATGAGTGAATATTTATGCAAAGTACACAGTATTCTCAGACCTATCGGGTTAAGGGGACGCAGAGGAGACAGAATGATGTAAGATTCCATCACTCTGCACACTGAATTTCACCTCTAGATAAACCACCTCAGGCTTGTCAGTCCCACATTGTCCAAGATGATGCCCTATTGAAAGTGAGCTGGTTTTATTTATGATGGAGTTCAGTTCTTCACCTTCACTTGAATCTCAAAAGAGTTTCTTATGCTTTTAATTGCTTCTTTTACCAATTGGTATGCAGACCTGCACTGCTCTGTGTGCACATCTTTAATAAAAATACAGAAGGAAATTAGGTGTTTTCCAACAGAGCCAGTAAGAGATAAATGATAAATGAATCATGTGAATCCTGCAAGAGAGATGAAATAATGCCAGGAGTTAAAAAGCCTTTGCAGCATCCATAGCACCCCAACTGCCTTACATTATAGCCCTGTTTATTCTGACACAGTTTATTTACCAGTTCCCATCTTTAAATGCTATTTTTACAGATTTTTTTATTCAGTATCTTGCTTCAAAACAGCATTTGCTAGCACAAGTCAGCAGAGTTGATAAATGCTGAAAATATTCTTTGAGAGTTCAACTGAGCATTATTCAATATATGTATTGTTTAATGTATAATTTTAATGCCTATGCAATATCACTGCTAATAACAAAATCTTTACAAACAAATCAATGCTGGCAAGAACTTGCTTTATGAGATACAAAAGTTCCTTTGGACCACCTCTGAAGTACTCCCTGCAAACTGGCCTGTCTTTCTGCAGTTCTGATTCCTGCAGCCCAGCCAGATGAAACGCAGCGACTGAGCTGTGCTTCTCTAAATCTTCTCTGACCCTTAAGGAGCAACTGAGCTGCCTGATGAAAATATTTTATAATTTATCTGTTTGCATTTACTTGAAGTTATTTAGATGTGGTTTTGTGTATTGTAACTGCATTTTGCAGTTTTCTCATTTTTCTGTTGGTGAGGATTTTCTTACCAAAGTATAAGATTTTCAAACCTGTTCCTGCTGTTCCCAAAGATTTCAGATGACCTAGGCTGACTCTTCCAAAAATGATGCCTATTGTATGTTGTCTTTCAGATCTTACATGAGAAACTGTTATTCACATATGCTCCTAACCTAGGGAGGTTAGAAGTGTTGCAATCAGCAAGCCCTTCAGACCCTAAAACACGCATTTTTTTATCAATTCAAAGAGGAAAAGAAAAAAAAAGAGGAAAGAAATTCCGTATAGAATAAAAAAGAATTTAAAACTGGCTATAGCACCATAGAATAATGAAAAGTATTACACTTCTAAAGCATACTGTCGGAAGACCTCTAAACCAGTTTAATTTCTTTTATAGAGAATGTCTTGATATGGAGTTATTAATACGTCTAAGCAAGCTGGATTAAACTTGCCTTGTTTCTACAGTACCCTGGGAACTCTAGAAATATAAAGCCTAGAACAGAAATTCCCAATCAGGATGTGCACCTGAAGATGAATAGTCACATTTGTTTTCTCATTTATGAGTTAATATTTATATTTTACATTCACTGATTTAGCAGTTATGCCGCCAGAGTTTGTACAAAACATGCACAAACTGTTTGGAAAATTTTGTTGAAGAGCGAGATCTGTTACTTGGGCAGTTTTCTATGTTGTTTGTCTTCCAAGAGAAGCAGGTTGGCTTTGGAGCATTCAGGTGGTGTTAGAAGCATTTCACAAAGGTAGGACCAACATCTGTATCCTTCCATAATAAATAAATAAATACATAGTGTGTGTTATCAATAAATAGAAGTTAGTTTATCTATGTGCAAGAGCTGTTTATTCCAGCCTTGGAGCCGTGGTTTCTGTACGGTGGTGTTTTTCTAGGGTTTATTTTCCACATCTGGTTAATCTCTTGGCAGCAGCAAAGCCCAGGAATGCGTGTGTCTGAGCACGTGATGAACACTTACCTAAAGATGCAAAACTTTCTACTTATGCAGTTAAAAACTAAACACAGAGAGCTGCCTAACTGTAGTCGTCACGTGCTATGGAACTGCCGTGCCTGCTTGATGCAATTTAGCAACAACAAAGTTGGATTCTAATAGAATTATTTCATCATCAGTGAACTATGGAGCTAATCTGCGAAGACACACTCCAGTTACAGCGTGACAGCACAAAGACAGGCTGCAGCTACAGTACATAGTCAGGGCTTTCAGGTGCTTTATCTGACAGTACGATTAAGCAATTTCATTATTTAAAGGTGTAATTAAGCCATCCATATTTTTGAAACCTATTGTGAATATAAGTATTACACGTTACGAGTTTCAAGGCTACAAAAGCAGATCACAGCTTGCATGCAAACTAGTTTGCAAACTCTTATGCTTCACTGCAGTGTTGTCACAATGCAACAGTGAATATACATTATACAGAAAGGTTCTTATTTGAAAGCTGAGAACCTTGTTTTCTAATGCAGTTATTTGCTTGCAGCCAATAAGACAAGAAAAAAAATAATCCACATTGCTGGATTTTTTTTACACTGTGCTATGGGAATGCTAGATAGGACACAAAAGGTTCATTAAGCTCATCATTCATTATTGAAGTTCGTTAGGCTACAGGGCACGTGGCTGGTTAAACTGCCAGGTCGGTGACCATGCACAAAGGATACCTCAGGGTGTGCATTTCTCTGAGGCTGTTGGAGCCTCTTCTTATGGCAAAGAGGTTGACAGACAGTAGAAAATAGCATGGTCTCACAGGGAAAACTTTCCTGGCCAATATCCAAAGCAAAATTAATGGCAAGAGGGAGTCATTTGCACAGCTCAAGAACAAATGCTGGCTTGAGAAGTGCCTAGTATTAATAATGCAAAATTCTGGCAGATGAAATAAAGTGGTAGATCACATTATGGTCAGATTCCAGTGAGCTCAGTCTACCATGCTTAACAAGCTGAATGGAAATCTTCCTGTTGTATAGATGTCTGTAAATTCCAGTTGTTATTAGACAAGGAAACTGAAGCTTACAGATATCAAATCCTTTGCTACTGAAGCATGCATTAGAATGGAAGTGGAACTTGATCTACTAATTTCCCTTCCTCTTTACCCATTAAACTTTACTTTCTTATATTTGTTATTCAGATTTTTGTGTATGTATGTGGTGCAACTTTGGTAGAGATGGGTTTTATATGTCCTCTTAAAATTCATACCAGCCTTGTTATGTGTGAACCTCTAAATAATGCTCAATATGTCTAAGATATATTAGTATTATTGTTGCTAACGATTTAATGAAACTTATATAGTAATTTGTTGTGTGAAAGTGACCATAGAAACAATTCCACACCTAAGACTGCAGTAGCAGACACTTAGCTTTGGTATGGATTTGTCAGTTCTCACTATACCAGCTCTCTACATCATCAAAACAATTTTCTTATTCACAGAACTCTTGGGATGTATTAGGAATGACTGCACTGGGTAAACCAAATGTTTATGATTTACATGATTTTGAAGAAGGACCAAGCTTACTTTTCAGAAAGAGCTTTACTTTTGTAAGGTATTGACTATCTTAAGACATCAAATTAAAAAACACCTTTTTTCCCCACCAGACTTTCAGGAGAATTGATAACTGTTGGCCGTTTTGAATTATTATGATATTAGTGGCTGTATTTGCTGCACAAAGGAAAAAAATCCTGTGGGCTGCAATGGACATCTGCAAAGTATATAAGCCAGTGCCTGCAGTGGTGTAAATCTGCCCTGTGCTCAATGCAGCTGCTCCTGTGCTGGCTGAGAACCTAAACCTTTGCTTTCTTACCAAACACACGCTCTGTAAGAGCAAAGGATCAGCAGCAGCTTTTGAATAAGGTCAGGGTAACTGTGCAGTTCTTTAGTCCAGTGCCGCCAGTTAGAAATGACGTGTTTAAGTGGCACTTGGATCCGTGACCTTTCCCAGAGCATGACAGAGCCAGGATTACTTCAAAATTTAACATTAGCCACCATCTCAGCCATGATTATGTTAGAAATAATTATCAACCCATTTATAGTTTAGTAGTATTATTAGTGCTGGCTACAAAACAAAAATTCTTATGACTACTTTTTTTTCTTAAAAGCATTTTTTTACTTCAGAGTCACATGTTCTTTGTAATCTGGAAATGAACCCTAAAAGCCTGAGGCAGGCAAAAGCAGGATCCTCACTTGAATTTTCCATCAGCAGAAATTGTGTTCCAATGAAACTCTAAAGTTCCTAAGCACAACCTTATTGTTAAAAATTGCAACTTTGTTGAAACATGATTTCAGGAAAACTACTGATGTGTTATTACTGATAGCTGTAATAGTGTTATTAACATTATTATTATTTTTTTTTAGTACTTTCATATTAAATGCACAACAATTTATAAATTTCCAAGAAGAAACACCACTATGACGTATCTGTTGTACAAAGTTGTCCTACCAGACTATAGCATACCTTCCAAGTGTTAAAGTATCCTCACAGCAGCCAGTTAAGTTCCTATTCCTAATTTACTCCCAGCTGCTCAAAAATAGACAAAAAGCTGCGGCCTGACAGTGCCCAGACCTTCCAAGCCCTGCACCACTGTTCTTCCACATGGACAGTTAAAGGTATTCAAGACACTGAAGAATTTTACTGCATTTTTTCAAGCAGTTAGTCAGAGTTCAGGATCTTGCTATGGTATTGTTCCAGCCTAGAATGACTGTTTTATTACAAATCCAGCCTTTTCCCTTTCCATTTGTTTACTCCGATTAACCTGTGGACTCAGAGCAATTTCCTGCTGCTGGTGTAATTGGGTACACAGCTTCCACGGCATTTTTTATTCTTTCTGTAAGTGGCCTCAAGCTCTCTCTCACAAGGCACCTCTACTGGCATCACTGGGTTTGCATGCACTGCCAAGGAAGGATCTGCTGCAGTGCTCCATGGCCAGCAGAGACCCTGATTCCAAGCTCAGTTTCGTTTCCTGTGTTCTGAATATTTAACTGCATGTGGCTGATTTAATGAAGATTCTTGCAGTAACTTACCACCCAGTGCTCAGCTAAAGCAAACAGAAGGAGAACTGGGATCACAGCTGAGTATATTACAGTCAAACAGAAAACGATTTTATTAATCTACCTCTGGTGTGTACGCAATAGAAGCCCTTACTAAATTGTATGCAGAGGTGACAGAAAACATCCAGTTTCCTTCAGACAACTGCTATAAGAGGCCTTTCTGAATGTCAAACCTGGATTCTTTGTAGTGCTGTTCCTCCCTTCCTTGACTGTCACTTTCTAGTTCAAGTGGACTAATTGTGTTTTGATTTCAGACATACACAGCCCTGAGCTGGCATACCATCAACCTATGGACTTACTTACCTTGAAGTATTTAAGCAGTGGTTTTCATTCAACTATCTCCATGCTTGCATAGAAAAGCCATTCTAATTTGAAGTTTCAATTGCAATTTTTATACTTGCTAAACAGTTCATTGTGGTTGAAATTTAAGCATCAGGAATCACCCAGAAATACATCTACACCTGCGTTAATCACCATCTAATTAAAACACAACCATGCCTTTCTCCCCCACCTTTCAGTTCTGTCTTACACATAGCAGTGGCAAGGACTTATAGAAACACATTTAGGCTGGTAGAGTCTTACATGAGAGGGTTTTCTGCCAAGCCTTCCATTGCTTGTCTTGGAAGTTTTCAGGAGAAGAATAAAGCCTGTATAATTGTTCACCACACAGCTCGTAAAGGCTAAAGCAATTAATCCTCTCATTTCATACATGCTTTTGAACTTTGTCACCAGAAATGTTGAAAAACTTTTAAGTAGATGCCTCTTCCTCATGATCTTGACAGTCGGCTGACTAGCCATCTATTCAGCATCTGAAAGCCTTCTGCAGTCCTTCAAGCCAATGGGTCCGTTCTTGGTCTATATATGGTCTAAGGTATCTTAAAATCATCCAACAAAAACCTTTATCCTTTAAAATGATATAGACTCCAGTACCTTATTGGTGCTTTAATTCCTGAATTTTGTTGGCTTTACATAGAGTAACAGGCTTGACAATTTGAAAGCAAAGATAAATAATTCAATATTCCCTGAAATTTGCATACTAAATATATCAGGTTCTGCTAGAAATGTCTGAGTTCCAAGTTGTGGAAGTGCTACTTTTAAGCTTTGGTATGAAAAAGTGTGTGTGTGTGTGTATCTGACAGCTAGTCATAGGCCTTCTATGAAAAACATCTGCTTTGAATTTCATGTGTTCAAAAAATCTGTTTCATCAGTTTCCAGTTTCACAATAGCTCTGCTAGCAACAATATTCAGGTACTTACAGTTCAAGGGCATCTTACAATAATTATTTATTTTAAACTGAAATAATACTTTAATGGGACAGATGTGTGCTGCACAGTTGCAGAGTGTCTGGATCTGAGCTGAAGGCCCACAAGGTATTTTTCAGTTTTACTTTGAAATAGGTCATTGACAATTAAAAAAAAAGTTACTGTTATAATTTCCAAATTACAATATAGCTGTTATAATTATCAGCTCAGAAAACAAAATGAAAGCTTTACTACACTGAATTATCCACACAGCCTGTTGGTGTATTGTGTGTATCATATTGGTGTGCCTTGGGGATGAGGATTATGTCCAGAGTAACAGAGTATGAAACCTGCATGAGTTCAGGCATTAATGGTGTCTTAACCTCCTCCCCATAATTTGGAAATCAGAATTCAAACAAGTCTTCCTGAGTAGCCAGAAGAAGTGCAAATGTTGCTATTCTGTATTTTTTTTGATATGCTGTACTCTGCAGCACATTATGAATTTGGACAGTGGGTGATGCTG